>NW_027195616.1:0-82500 GCF_038502225.1 Cherax quadricarinatus
TATATACCCTCTGTATATATAGGCTTTATATATGCAATCATGAAACAACAGTTATTAATGGTTAGTCTTAATTTCATCTGAACTTAACACACTTATTTCCTTTCCTAACTTCATTTCATCCTCAGTAGGATAATAAAATTGGCACCATTTATTTCTTTGTCACCATTAAAAGTTACCGAATATTTAGTAGAACCAAAACGGTGAACCTGGCATTCTTTTTTCAGATCATTGATATAATATCATGACTGATGGAATGTATAAATCGAAGAGGCCTCCTGGATGTCAACAATGGCAGGCAAAAAATTAAAAAGTTCAGCTAATGCGAAAAATGGCTGAGTCTATGGTTCAGTATCTCAGTGTTATCTTACTGATAACACTGATGTCGATTCTGACTCCGTCAATGATAATATAAGCGAGAGTAATGAAGGGAATAAGAGTCTGCGAGAGTTAGCATCGATGTGTGACGTTCTTCTTGGAAAATTCCAATTCCAGACTATTCCAGGATTGAAATCATCAAAAGAGGTAGTTATGTTTATCAGAATAAGGATGACCCTTTTCGTGTTACAAAGAGAAAAAATGCACAAGGCGATGAGCGTCAGCTTTCTAAAGAATGGTTCTACAAACAGATGCTGAATTGTGAGAAAGTTTTGCGATCATGGATGGTGTACTCGCCAGTCAGTGGGAAATTATACTGTTACTGCTGTAGATTGTTTACCTCTAGTGTTACAAGTATAACATCAAAGTTTGTGACTGGGTATCAAATATGGTGGAAGCTGAACCCAAAAGTACACAATCATGAAACTTCTGATGAACACCTACGTTGCCTCGAGAATTGGAAAACCATGGCAACCGGTTTAAGGGTGAACAAAACCATTGATGCAGAAATAATTGTTTCAATGAAAATCCAGAAGAAAAGGTGGAAGGAAATATTGTACAGGTTGCTCGACATTACACTGTTTCTGGCTAAACAGAACTTAGCATTTCGCGGACACAGGGAGGACGAATTCTCATCAAATAGAGGAAACTTCTTGAGATGGTTGAATTAATAGCTAAGTATGATCCTCTGATAAAAGAGCACCTAATGAGACTGAAGTGCAGCTCAAGTGAACACAGGTCATCAGTTTCGTATCTCGCGCCATCAACTCAAAATGGGTTTTTAAGTGTTCTGGTAAATCGAGTCAAAGAGATACACGTTACTGATATCAAGAGAGCTGTGCACTACAGCGTTATGTTTGACAGTACACCAGATGTGACACGCACTGACCAAATGTCAGAAGTTATCAGGTACTTGCAAATGGAGGATGGAAGAGTTCAAGTGAAGGAAGTTTTTCTTGTTTTTTTCCTTTGAATGGCAAGAAAGCTGCTGATATCAGTTCTGATATCCTGAAAAAGCTGGAAAGTGATGGACTGGACTTCATGCTGTGCCGTGCTCAGGGATATGACAATGCTGCCACCATGGCTGGGGTCCATGGGGGTGAACAAGTCATTCTTAAAGAAAAAGAAGGCAATTTTCAGTGGTTGTGTGGACCATTCATTGAACTTGTGTGGTCAGCATTCTTTTGCCGAGAATTCATCATGTGTAAAATTTGTTGGTAGTCTTGAGTCAGCGTATACATTCTTTGCCTCCTCCACCCATCGATGGGATGTATTAATGGACCATACTGTAGTCTCTTTGGAAAGATTATCAACAACAAGATGGAGTTCTCATTACAATGCAGTGAAACCAGTAGCTGAATCTTTCGAGAAATTTGTGGCAGTGACTGAAGCTCTTTGCGATCCACGGGAAAATCTGGATACAAGAGGAGCAGCACAAGGTCTTCTCCCTGCTTCATTCATTCATTAGGGATTTGCCGATACTTCCGGTCCGGGTCTTCTCCAGATGGTGACCCGGCGGTGACCCCCGGGTGGGGTTTGTCGTTCATCTTCTTCTTTCTTCTGTCTTCTTTCTTGGGCCCTCCGGGTGGAGGGTTTCTCCCTGCTGTGTGTGATTTCACATTTGTGTGTTATCTGTATTTCTGGTGTGACATACTTCGGGAGGTTCAGCGTGCACAGCAGTACTGGCAGACTAAGGATTCAACTCTTGACAAAGTGGTGGTGAAGTTAGACGCACTACGATTATTTTTGAATGAAGGGCGAGATCGCATAGTGGAAAGTTCAATGCAACAGCACTTCTGAAATGTGAGAAGTATGGATTTCCAACAGAGAGAAGAATCAGGTTAAAGAAAAGGATGGCAGGGGAGCAGGCAAGAGATTCCGGACTCACTCTACAGGAAGAAAACAAGATGGCGATGTTGGAGTGCATTGATCGTTTTCATAATGAACTCGAGATACGATCAAAAGCAATAAAGGACGTGGCAGCCATGTTTGTGGTCATTCAAAGAATCTTGTGCAAGCTACTGAAGAAGAATTGAAGGTGATGGCTTGAAGACTCACAGTCTTCTATAATGAAATATACAAGAATGAGCTCATGCTTGAAATACCAAGACTAAGGAGACACCTGCAAGCTGCTGATGTTGATCTTGAAAAAGTTAAGCACTGGACTGCACTGGATGTACTAACATTCATAGTTGAATGGTATTTCATTGAATTTCTTCCAACTCTCACTCTTTCGTCTCCCTGTCTTCTGCTTTCCTGATTTGTTTTCTCTTTGGTCTTCACTATCAATCCTTACTTGCGAAGAAAAATAAAACGGCATTGGATTCCATTGTGGGTTCACGTTGTGAAAAATTTAACACTCTGCCTGAGGTTGTTCCTTACTATACGTGTTTCTGTGTCTTCTTGTGAAAGGAGTTTCTCCAAGTTGAAGCTGATTAAAAACTATTTACGGTCCACAAAGAGTCGAACCAGAATCTCTTACATAGCAATGTTATCCATATAAAATGGGTCAGTTGACAGCATTGATTTTGATGAGGTGATAGATGATTTTGCAGGATTGAAGGCAAGGAAATGTAAGATCTGATTCACTGAGATGTTACCTGTACTCAAGGTCAAATCGGAACTAGTGTTTCTTTGATATTGCAATGTTTTTCTTTATTTTCTAAGTTTTTTTTTTGTTTTGGCATTGTTGAAGAATAATAAATGTAGGATGTGTTAGCTGCACTTAAAGTGATATTTGAGTTTATGTTTCCTCAGTATTGCTACGATTATTTATTTTATCATTAATAAAGTCACTGGTCATGCAGTAGTGACGTAACTGGAGTTTACTCCCCCCATCCCCCCGCCCTTGGATTTCATGGGGGTAACACCAAAGATGCCGCCCTGAGTAACACCAACCCTAGCAACGCCTCTGCTAATGTCACTAATATTTGGAACGCTGATTCTAAATGTAATATCGCTTTTTCTCAATAACGAAATTTTAATTGAAAGGTAAATATTTTAAGTTTTTATTTCTGGCCTGTAATCTTTATTGACTTCCTCGCAATGGATGGGTGTGAGGAGCCTAATAAATCTAAATGACTGGTCTCAAAATAACAATTTTTGTATATACAACACACGCTTCCACACACAAAAACATACATGCACATACACATCACATGCACACACACACACACACACACACACACACACACACACAGGAGAGATAGGGGGGACATGATAACGACATACAAAATACTGAGAGGAATTGACAAGGTGGACAAAGACAGGATGTTCCAGAGATTGGACACAGTAACAAGGGGACACAGTTGGAAGCTGAAGACACAGATGAATCACAGGGATGTTAGGAAGTATTTCTTCAGCCACAGAGTAGTCAGTAAGTGGAATAGTTTGGGAAGCGATGTAGTGGAGGCAGGATCCATACATAGCTTTAAGCAGAGGTATGATAAAGCTCACGGCTCAGGGAGAGTGACCTAGTAGCGATCAGTGAAGAGGCGGGGCCAGGAGCTCGGACTCGACCCCCGCAACCTCAACTAGGTGAGTACAACTAGGTGAGTACACACACACACACACACACACACACACACACACACACACACGCAAATATACACGCACACAAACGCTGGCACACAAAAATGTACACACATGCGCACACACACACTCTCACACACACACACACACACACACACACACACACACACACACACACATACACACACACATACACACACACACACACACACACACACACGGGGAATTGAGGAAATGGAAGGCATGGACATGGTTGGAGAAAGAGACTACATTGTAGGTGCAATTCAGTCTGGAGAACATAAAGTAGTCATTGGAGTGATGTATAACCCACCACAGAACTGCAGGAGGCCAAGAGAGAGTACAAAGAAAACAACAGGGTGATGGTGGACACACTGGCTGAGGTGGCAAGAAGATCTCACTCGAGCAGAGCAAAGTTACTGGTAATGGGCGATTTCAACCACAGGGAGATCGACTGGGAAAACCTGGAGCCACATGGGGGTCCCGAAACATGGAGAGCCAAGATGATGGATGTGGTACTTGAAAACCTAATGCATCAACATGTCAGGGACACAAAGAGAGAGAGAGGGGAGGATAAGCCAGCAAGACTGGATCTTGTGTTCACCCTGAGCAGTTTAGACATTGAGGACATCACTTACGAGAGGCCCCTTGGAGCTATCGATCACGTGGTTCTGAGTTTTGATTAAGTGGAGAAGGTAACAGGAACTGAAGGGGACAGGCCAAACTATAAAAGGGGGGACTACACAGGTATGAGAAACTTCCTGCAGGAGGTTCAGTGGGACAGAGAAATGATAGGAAAATCAGTAAACGAGATGATGGAATATGTGGCAACAAAGTGCAAGGAGGCAGAGGAAAGGTTTGTTCCCAAGGGAAACAGAAATAATAGGAAGACCAAAACGAGTCCTTGGTTTACCCGAAGGTGTAGGGAGGCAAAAACTAAGTGCAACAGAGAATGGAAAAGGTACAGGAGGCACAGGACCCAGGAAAACAAGGAGATTAGTAGAAGAGCCAGAAACGAGTATGCACAGATAAGGAGGGAGGCCCAGCGACAGTATGAAAACGACATAGCATCGAAAGTCAAATCTGACCCGAAACTGCTGTATAGCCACATTAGGAGGAAGACAACAGTCAAGGACCAGGTGATAAGGCTGAGGAAAGAAGGTGGAGAACTCACAAGAAATGATCAAGTGGTATGTGAGGAGCTCAACACGAGATTTAAGGAAGTATTTACAGTAGAGACAGGAAGGATTCTGGGGGGACAGACCAGATGGGGACACCAGCAAGGAATACACCAACAAGTGTTGGACGACATACATACAGATGAGGAGGTGAAGAAACTGCTAAGGGACATCGATACCTCAAAGGCAATGGGACCGGACAACATCTCCCCGTGGGTCTTTAGAGAGGGAGCAGATATGTTGTGTGTGCCACTTACCACAATCTTCAACACGTCCCTGGAAACTGGGCAACTACCTGAGGTATGGAAGACGGCAAATGTAGTTCCCATTTTTAAAAAAGTAGACAGAAAAGAGGCACTAAACTATAGACCTGTGTCATTGACGTGTATAGTATGCAAAGTTATGGAGAAGATTATCAGGAGGAGAGTGGTGGAGCACCTGGAACGGAACAAGAGTATAAATGCCAACCAGCACGGATTCATGGAAGGCAAATCCTGTGTCACAAACTTTCTGGAGATTTATGATAAAATAACAGAAGTAAGACACGAGAGAGAGGGGTGGGTTGATTGCATCTTCTTGGACTGCAAGAAGGCCTTTGACACAGTTCCTCACAAGAGATTAGTGCAGAAGCTAGAGCATCAGGCGCATATAACAGGAAGGGCACTGTAATGGATCAGAGAATACCTGACAGGGAGGCAACAACGAGTCATGGTACGTAATGATGTATCACAGTGGGCACCTGTGACGAGCGGGGTCCCACAGGGGTCGGTCCTAGGACCAGTGCTATTTTTGGTATATGTGAACGACATGATGGAAGGGTTAGATTCAGAAGTGTCCCTGTTTGCAGATGATGTGAAATTAATGAGGAGAATTAAATCAGATGAGGACCAGGCAGGACTTCAAAGAGACCTGGACAGACTGGACACCTGGTCCAGCAAATGGCTTCTCGAATTTAATCCTGCCAAATGCAAAGTCATGAAGATAGGGGAAGGGCACAGAAGACCACAGACAGAGTATAGGCTAGGTGGCCAAAGACTGCAAACCTCACTCAAGGAGAAAGATCTTGGGGTGAGTATAACACCGAGCATGTCTCCGGAAGCACACATCAATCAGATAACTGCTGCAGCATATGGGCGCCTGGCAAACCTGAGAACAGCATTCCGATACCTTAGTAAGGAATCGTTCAAGACACTGTACACCGTGTATGTCAGGCCCATACTGGAGTATGCAGCACCTGTTTGGAACCCGCACTTGATAAAGCACGTCAAGAAACTAGAGAAAGTACAAAGGTTTGCCACAAGGTTAGTTCCAGAGCTAAGGGGAATGTCCTATGAAGAAAGATTAAGGGAAATCGGCCTGACGACACTGGAGGACAGGAGGGTTAGGGGAGACATGATAAAACCATATAAAATACTGCGTGGAATAGAGAAGGTGGACAAAGATAGGATGTTCCAGGGAGGGGACACAGAAACAAGAGGCCACAATTGGAAGTTGAAGACACAAATGAGTCAGAGAGATATTAGGAAGTATTTCTTCAGTCATAGAGTTGACAGGCAGTGGAATAGCCTAGAAAATGACGTAGTGGAGGCAGGAACCATACACAGTTTTAAGACGAGGTTTGATAAAGCTCATGGAGAGGGGAGAGAGAGGACCCAGCAGCAACCGGTGAAGAGGCGGGGCCAGGAGCTAAGACTCGACCCCTGCAACCACAAATAGGTGAGTACACACACACACACACACACACACGCGCGCGCGCGCACACACACGCACATACACACACCTAATAGCGGCCAACGAAGAGGCGGGGCCAGGAGCTGTAACTCGACCCCTGCAACCACAATCTTTATATTGTCAAGTACTGTAATATATTAATCGTAGTATATTTTATACCATTAATGTTATGGAACACTAAATTATATTTAATTTAATGACAATTTTTAGGGTCTTAATATACCAGGTGATATTACCTGACTGTACTGAGTCCTGACACACCATTGTGCACTATTTAGTAATTTAATAAATGCTAATTATATTAAATCTCATTGTTTGAAACTTGCTTAAAAGGTGAATGTGAGGGAAAAGTTCAACAGATAGGAGTAGCAAGCTAGTATATGGTGACGATAGTTTGATTGCCCGTCTGTTTGTTAAGGTAAAGTCAGTCTATCTCCCGCTATCCCCCCCCCCCCTGCCTTCTTTTCTCCACCCGGAAAGGTGACGTGTGGGGTACCGACCAAATGATAATCACTTGACTTACAGCTCCCAACACAACTGTAAGTAAAAGCCTCTGTTCCTGTTTTTAATGGATATATTGGTTAAAAGCTTCACTTTTAACCAATTCTAAGACGTAGTTCATTCTGCCTTGATTTACAGGTTTTGCATTTTAGTCTTCACCAGTCTTTTAAATGCTTTACTTATGGAGAGTGATTTCTTAAGCTGTGTTTAAGTTTTGTCTCTTTCTAGCTTGGAATGTCAGCTTGGGTCATGTGGCAACCAAAGAAACAGTGTTGAAGGAGACGAACTTCACATGAGTTCTGGGACGTCACTTTTTTATCTACGTACCTGATAAGTATAGCCAACCCCAGGTAACTACCCCTCATCTTTGCAGTGGTGAAAGACCTGCGTTCCTATCATCCTGACGGACTATTCAAGGCTAGAGACACTGTGACGAACTAGTCGTTGAGTTGTCAGATGTGACCCACCCACCCACATCATCAGCAACAGCTACCATTTCTACAATACGCGGTGTCAACAACATCAACCAGACACCCCAGTCTAACTGTACATATTAGCGTTGAATTCAGATATTTTTATATTTCATTTTTCTTTCAAGTAGGAGAAAAGTTCATATTTAAATGTTTTATATTTTCAATTTTAACAATAAAATATTTATCTTTGTATGTTATTATTCTTTTTCTATTCATTAATTTTCCTAAGGAGGAGCGAGCCTTGGTAAGACCTACTTAAGATCTTACAGGGTTGAGTAAGTCTTCACAGTGAATTGATTCATTTTGTCACAAACGAAAATCTTAGTTTCTGGTGTAAAGCAGCAGAGGAAGAATATCTTTACCACTAAAGTATTTGAGGAGTGGCATGACCTCCTGGATGCTGTGAGTGGCATGACCTCCTGGATGCTGTGAGTGGCATGACCTCAAGGATGGTGTGAGTGGCATGACCTCAAGGATGGTGTGAGTGGCATGACCTCCAGGATGCTGACGGTGGCATGACCTCCAGGATGCTGAAGGTGGCATGACCTCCTGGATGCTGTGAGTGGCATGACCTCCTGGATGCTGTGAGTGGCATGACCTCCTGGATGCTGTGAGTGGCATGACCTCAAGGATGGTGTGAGTGGCATGACCTCAAGGATGGTGTGAGTGGCATGACCTCCAGGATGCTGACGGTGGCATGACCTCCAGGATGCTGAAGGTGGCATGACCTCCTGGATGCTGTGAGTGGCATGACCTCCTGGATGCTGTGAGTGGCATGACCTCCTGGATGCTGTGAGTGGCATGACCTCCTGGATGCTGTGAGTGGCATGACCTCCTGGATGCTGTGAGTGGCATGACCTCCTGGATGCTGTGAGTGGCATGACCTCCTGGATGCTGTGAGTGGCTTGACCTCCTGGATGCTGTGAGTGGCATGACCTCCTGGATGCTGTGAGTGGCTTGACCTCAAGGACGCGGAAGGTGGCATGACCAAAGTTATAATAAGGTTCACAGTTAAACTACATGATAATGTGAGGTGATGTTGAGGTGAATGTGTAAGTAAAGCAACAGGTGACTTACACAGGTAAGTATGTAGTGAACTACAGTTTTAGGTACCATCAAAATAATACACAATAACATATTGTAGGTGTAAGAGTGAACTGAAAGTGTATTGTGGCATAGTGCGTAGCCACACGGATCATCAAGGTTCAGTGCGTAGCCACACGGATCATCAAGGTTCAGTGCGTAGCCACACGGATCATCAAGGTTCAGTGCGTAGCCACACGGATCATCAAGGTTCAGTGCGTAGCCACACGGATCATCAAGGTTCAGTGCGTAGCCACACGGATCATCAAGGTTCAGTGCGTAGCCACACGGATCATCAAGGTTCAGTGCGTAGCCACACGGATCATCAAGGTTCAGTGCGTAGCCACACGGATCATCAAGGTTCAGTGCGTAGCCACACGGATCATCAAGGTTCAGTGCGTAGCCACACGGATCATCAAGGTTCAGTGCGTAGCCACACGGATCATCAAGGTTCAGTGCGTAGCCACACGGATCATCAAGGTTCAGTGCGTAGCCACACGGACCATCAAGGTTCAGTACGTAGCCACACGGACCATCAAGGTTCAGTGCGTAGCCACGCGAACCATCAAGGTTCAGTGCGTAGCCACACGGACCATCAAGGTTCAGGGCGTAGCCACACGGACCATCAAGGTTCAGTGTGTAGCCACACGGACCATCAAGGTTCAGTGCGTAGCCACACGGACCTTCAAGGTTCAGTGCGTAGCCACACGGACCATCAAGGTTCAGTACGTAGCCACACGGACCATCAAGGTTCAGTGCGTAGCCACACTGACCATCAAGGTTCAGTGCGTAGCCACACGGACCATCAAGGTTCAGTGTGTAGCCACACGGACCACCAAGGTTCAGTGCGTAGCCACACGGACCATAAAGGTTCAGTGCGTAGCCACACGGACCATCAAGGTTCAGTGCGTAGCCACACGGACCATCAAGAATTCTTGTTTACAGATCAATCATTTGTTCTAATTTTACACTGATTTCTAGTAAAAGTTAACAGCATAATCCATATTAGACATTAAGGGGTTGAGAATGTGCAGTATAAAACTGAAGTTATTGAGCTTAGCACCTAAGTTTATACAGGGAAAGTAAACAGTATATTTACAATTTGTAGAGCAGCTTCTGAGTACCATTTATGGCACGGTTTCTGAGTCTAGTTTATCCATGTTGGATATTTTGTTTAATTTCTACGTGCAGAATGGAGGACAAATCATTCATTCTGTAATAATGTTGGTAGAATACCGAGAATGTTAGGTAAAAGGACACATGTGCAACTAAGCAGACGTATTATTGCTTTGTTAAATTTATACAAATAACTGAAGGACACAGAGGTTATTTACAGTATATGTAACAAAATAATGTGAAAAGGCAATAGCAGGTCCATGGTATTGGCGGTGGTGTTAGTAGTACTAATAGTAACAGTAGTAATAGCAGGTGTAAGTCTTCGTTGCTATGTGATGGAGTCAAATGATCTAAGGAGAACTCCTGCTAATATTTCAGAGATGATGAAGCTGACTTCATTCTATTTAATAGTGTTTCAAATGACGATTAAATTGAAAATAACTTGAGTCATCTTTAATAATAGGACGAGTTCCCTTTAAAAAATTAACATTACACAGTAACCAAGAGTTACCTCTACCTCTTCTACTACTACTACTGGTACTACTACTACTTCTACTGCTACTAATACTACCAGCACCAATACCACTACCTCCACCACCACAACTACCACGACCAGCAACATGTGTCCTTTTACTAATCACAAAATCAATTTGGAATCTTTTACTTATTGAAATTCACGAGGCTGAACGTTTGCTCGTATATGAAAGTGTTGACAAATAAGTATGTGTAAATAAGAACCTTTAATAAACTTTGAGAGAAACGTGTTAAAGTCATTCTAAATGACTTGTAGTTAGTTAAGTGTTCTGTAGTCAGAAAAGTGAATGTTGAATAATTAACTACAACATCAGGTCTCAGTAACATTGTGCACTTTTGTTATGAGTATGTAAACAAGGCGATGCAGAGTGCAGTTGACAAGAATTTTTACTGAACAAACTTTTCACGTTACAACGGATCTATCAGTCTTTGTACTCCTTGATGTGTGAAAATTTGTTCTATACTTACACTCATTTAGCAAAATATCATACAATGGAAGGAAAAACTGGATTTAAACTCCATCATTTGAGGGGGACGTTGAGAGCATTTCCTCAAAGAGGAACTTAAACTTGACAAATGCGGTAACCCCATGAAGCACTACCCATATATGATATTAGAACACAAGTGTTCTAATATCATATATACAAATGGATGTAATTACAGGGGAGGACACACAGAAATCTGCGCCCAGTAAATACATCCGCCCGGGAAGACTAGAAACATAGTCCAGCCAGAAGAGAAGAACTCCTCTACCTAGACCACCATGAGGAGGCCACTTATTGTTTATTTTAATCATCTACTTAAATATCATAGATTTTTGTGTTCTAATTTGAGTTTCCGTGCATTTTCTTTCATGTTTATTTCTGTGTGTATCTTCCTTATCCATTAATTTCTGGTATTACTGTGTTGAACATTGTGATCTTCCCATCATCGGTGTTATTATGTATAAGCATTAATATTTATATCTCTGATACTGTTATGCATAACAGGGTTATCGTTGTATCCTTAATATTACTATATATAAAAGAGTGATATTTGATACACAAATAACCCGCACATAGAAGAGAGGAGCTTACGACGACGTTTCGGTCCGACTTGGACCATTTACAAAGTCACACTAACGAGAAGTAGAGCAGGACGGGTATATATAGGCAGGAAGAGGTAGTGGTAGTAGTAGTAGTAACAGTAGTAGTAGTAGTAACAGTAGTAGTAGTAGTAGTAACAGTAGTAGTAGTAGTAGTAACAGTAGTAGTAGTAGTAACAGTAGTAGTAGTAACAGTAGTAGTAGTAGTGGTAGTAGTAACAGTAGTAGTAGTAGTGGTAGTAGTAACAGTAGTAGTGGTAGTAGTAGTAGAAGTAGTAGCAGTAACAGTAGTAGTAGTAGTAGTAGTAGTAGTAGTAACAGTAGTAGTAGTAGTGGCGGAGATGGAAGGAAGTAGAAATGGGGAAGTAAGGACGAGGAGCCAGTCAAATACAAAGAAAGGGGAGCACTGCAAGGGAGCTAGGTGCCCACAAGGGAGCTAGGTGCCCACAAGGGAGCTAGGTGCCCACAAGGGAGCTAGGTGCCCACAAGGGAGCTAGGTGCCCACAAGGGAGCTAGGTGCCCACAGAGGGAGAGCAAGAACACAGAGGTGGGGGAGGGGAAAATAATGAAATAAAATAAAGAAGGAACTCTTCAGAATGAATTCGACGGCCTGTTTTGGTGTCATCGGCAAACTTGCCGATGTCGCTCTTTATGCCCTCATCAATGCCGTTTATGTACATTGTGAACAACAGGGGGCCCAACACTGACCCCTTTGGAATACCGCTCGTGACGCTTCCCCACTCTGATTTATGCAAACTCTTTGCTGCCTATTTGTCAACCATGCCTCTATCCAGGAAAATTTTTTTCCTCCTATTCCATGTGCCTTAATTTTCCTCAATAGTCACTGATGTGGGACTCTGTCAAAAGCCTTACTGAAGTCCATATACACAATATCATATTCATTACCATGATCTACCTCCTCAAATACCCTAATAAAAAAAAAAAATTCTAAGGCAGGAACGCCCCTTTGTAAAATCATGCTGAGATTCGTTGATTAATTTATGCTTTTCAAGGTGGCTACGAACTGCCTCGGCAATTATTGATTCCATAAATTTTCCCACTATGGAGGTAAGGCTTATTGATCTATAGTTCGAAGCTAAGGACCTGTCACCTGCTTTGAAAATAGGTATCACATTTGCCACTTATCTGGCACCATGCCAGTCTGTAGTGATATGTTGAAAAGATTAGCCAAAGGTTTGCTAAGCTCCTCTTTACATTCCTTTAGAACCCTTGTGTACAGTTCATCAGGGCCTGGGAATTTGTAAGGTTTTAATTTATCTATTTGCCTAAGGAACAAGTCACTTGTGACACTAATCTTGCATAGTTTATTATTATATTACATGTGTCTCTACTTTTCCATCGTGTCGGTAATGTATAGCATTTATCTCCATATTATGTTAATATCTTATTAACATTATGTGACATAATATTAATATAATAAAGTGTATGATAAAATAAAACATAACATAATATAGCAAAGCATAATATAACAACCTTCTCTACCAAGAAAAAAAAGCAGTATAAAAGAAGGTAGGAAGCTTGGTGGTCAAGTTGGATCATCGGGAGGTAAAGTTTGTTGAGTCACTAAGTCAAGTCTTCCTGGAATACTTCTAACTTACATTTTTATTGTATTTTTATTGTCATTCAGTCGTAGAATTGACTGAATTGACAGTGGTGCATTGAGGAGTCTGTGGAGACTAACAACATTATCCATGGAAGCAAAGATGGGAATGTATGAGAGTATAGTTATACCGATGCTCTTATATGAGTGTGAAGCCTGAGTGGTGAATGTTGCAGCAAGAAGACTGGAGACAGTGTGAAGCCTGAGTGGTGAATGTTGCAGCAAGAAGACTGGAGACAGTGTGAAGCCTGAGTGGTGAATGTTGCAGCAAGAAGACTGGAGACAGTGTGAAGCCTGAGTGGTGAATGTTGCAGCAAGAAGACTGGAGACAGTGTGAAGCCTGAGTGGTGAATGTTGCAGCAAGAAGACTGGAGACAGTGTGAAGCCTCAGTTGTGAATGTTGCAGCAAGAAGACTGGATGGAGACAATGGAGATGTAATGTCTGAGGTCAATGTAGAAAATCCGTAGTATGGATATTAGGAGGAGGTGCGGGATTATCAAAACAATTATACATGTAGAAAGGATGGAACGAAATAGAATGGCTTCTAGAGGTATGGCGGGGTCGGGGTCGGCCTAGGAGGACTTGGAGGCAGGGGATAAAGGAGGTTTTGTGAGGGAGATGCTTGGACTTCTAGCAAGCATACATGTATGTTAGATGAAAGCAAATGGAGACCAATTGTTTTTAGGACTTGACGTGTTGCTTGAGTGTGAGCAAGGTAACATTTATGAAGGGATTCAGGGAAACCGGCAGACCGGACTTGAGTCCTGGAGATGTAAAGTACAGAGCCAACACTCTGAAGGAGGGGTGTTAGTGTTGCAATTTCATAACTGTGGTGTGAGTGCGCCTCTGGCAAGACAGTGATGGAGTGATTGATGAAAGTTTTTCTCTCTCGGGCCACCCTGCCTTGGTGGGTCACCCTGCCTTGGTGGGTCACCCTGCCTTGGTGGGTCACCCTGCCTTGGTGGGTCACCCTGCCTTGGTGGGTCACCCTGCCTTGGTGGGTCACCCTGCCTTGGTGGGTCACCCTGCCTTGGTGGGTCACCCTGCCTTGGTGGGTCACCCTGCCTTGGTGGGTCACCCTGCCTTGGTGGGTCACCCTGCCTTGGTGGGTCACCCTGCCTTGGTGGGTCACCCTGCCTTGGTGGGTCACCCTGCCTTGGTGGGTCACCCTGCCTTGGTGGGTCACCCTGCCTTGGTGGGTCACCCTGCCTTGGTGGGTCACCCTGCCTTGGTGGGTCACCCTGCCTTGGTGGGTCACCCTGCCTTGGTGGGTCACCCTGCCTTGGTGGGTCACCCTGCCTTGGTGGGTCACCCTGCCTTGGTGGGTCACCCTGCGTTGGTGGGTCACCCTACCATGGTGGGTCACCCTGCCTTGATGGGTCACCCTGCCTTGGTGGGTCACCCTGCCTTGGTGGGAAACGGCCTTGGTGGGTCACCCTGCCTTGGTGGGTCACCCTGCCTTGGTGGGTCACCCTGCCTTGGTGGGTCACCCTGCCTTGGTGGGTCACCCTGCCTTGGTGGGTCACCCTGCCTTGGTGGGAAACGGACGATGTGTTAATAAAAAAATAAAAAACAATAATAATAATAATAATTATAATAATAATAATCTCAATTACTGCAAGTACATGATACAATTATTACAGACCAGCTGACATTGTTGACGGGATCCATCCATCTGAACAAGTGATAACAATAACTACTTAACACTAGGCGAACAAGTGATAACAATAACTACTTAACACTAGGCGAACAAGTGATAATAACTACTCACTACTAGGTGAACATGTGATAATAACTACTCACTACTAGGTGAACAAGTGATAATAACTACTCACTACTAGGTGAACAAGTGATAATAACTACTCACTACTAGGTGAACATGTGATAATAACTACTCACTACTAGGTGAACAAGTGATAATAACTATCACTACTAGGTGAACAAGTGACTACTAGGTGAACATGTGATAATAACTACTCACTACTAGGTGAACACGTGATAATAACTACTCACTACTAGGTGAACACGTGATAATAACTACTCACTACTAGGTGAACACGTGATAATAACTACTCACTACTAGGTGAACACGTGATAATAACTACTCACTACTAGGTGAACAAGTGATAATAACTACTCACTACTAGGTGAACAAGTGATAATAACTACTCACTACTAGGTGAACAAGTGATAATAACTACTCACTACTAGGTGAACAAGTGATAATAACTACTCACTACTAGGTGAACAAGTGATAATAACTACTCACTACTAGGTGAACATGTGATAATAACTACTCACTACTAGGTGAACATGTGATAATAACTACTCACTACTAGGTGAACATGTGATAATAACTACTCACTACTAGGTGAACAAGTGATAATAACTACTCACTACTAGGTGAACAAGTGATAATAACTACTCACTACTAGGCGAACAAGTGATAATAACTACTCACTACTAGGCGAACAAGTGATAATAACTACTCACTACTAGGCGAACAAGTGATAATAACTACTCACTACTAGGTGAACAAGTGATAATAACTACTCACTACTAGGTGAACAAGTGATAATAACTACTCACTACTAGGTGAACAAGTGATAATAACTACTCACTACTAGGCGAACAAGTGATAATAACTACTCACTACTAGGCGAACAAGTGATAATAACTACTCACTACTAGGTGAACAAGTGATAACTTACTACTAGGTGAACAGCAGCAACAAGTGTCAGGAAACTTGCCGGGATTGATCCAGGTGAAACACTGAGCATATTATTACCACTGTCAGCCTCAGAGTTATCTCTGAGTTACCAGATCTTGCTACGTGGAGGCCAGTAGTTCGTATATAAGGTCCACTTACTGTGTTTTTGATGGATATTCTGAGTTACCAGATCTTGCTACTGGAGGCCAGTTACTCAGAGTTATCTCTGAGTTACCAGATCTTGCTACGTGGAGGCCAGTGTCAGCCTCGTATATAAGGTGGAGGCCCACTTACTGTGTTTTTGATGGTTTTCCCCAGGTTCATGTGTCCCCTCAGATATTCTCCCTTCCTCACTTCCTATCCTACATTCAGTAATCTTGCATCTAAGTCTTCCCCAGGTTCATGTGTCCAGGAGTCCATCTGTGTCCCCTCAGATATTCTCCCTTCCTCACTTCCCATCCTACACTTCCTATCCTAAACTTCCTATCGTACACTTCCCATCTACATGTGTCTTCCCCAGGTTCATGTGTCCAGGAGTCCATCTGTGTCCCCTCATATATTCTCCCTTCCTATCCTAAACTTCCTATCCTACACTTCCCATCCTACACTAAATCTTCCCCAGGTTCATGTGTCCAGGAGTCCATCTGTGTCCCCTCAGATATTCTCCCTTCCTCACTTCCCATCCTAAACTTCCTATCGTACACTTCCCATCCTACACTAAGTCTTCCCCAGGTTCGTGTGTCCAGGAGTCCATCTGTGTCCCCTCAGATATTCTCCCTTCCTCATTTCCCATCCTAAACTTCCTATCGTACACTTCCCATCCTACACTAAGTCTTCCCCAGGTTCGTGTGTCCAGGAGTGCATCTGTGTCCCCTCAGATATTCTCCCTTCCTCTCTTCCCATCCTAAACTTCCTATCCAACACTTCCCATCCTACACTAAGTCTTCCCCAGGTTCATGTGTCCAGGAGTCCATCTGTGTCCCCTCAGACATTCTCCCTTCTTCACTTCCTATCCTACACTTCCTATCCTATATTTCCTATCCTATACTTCCTATCCTATATTTCCTATCATACACTTCCTATCCTATAAGTCCTATCCTATATTTCCTATCCTACACTTCCTATCCCAACTTTTGCATCTAAGCCTTCCCCGGGAATTCATCCGTGGGCCCCCGGATGTCTTCCCTTGAAGTCTGGTGATGCCTCACCTAGTCCTACCCTCCGGTCCATGGTCAGCAAGTCCCACCCCAGGTCCGTGGATCCAGGTATTCACCCTTCACCACTTCCCTGAGGTCAGCAAGTCCCACCCCAGGTCCGTGGATCCAGGTATTCACCCTTCACCACTTCCCTGAGGTCAGCAAGTCCCACCCCAGGTCCGTGGTTCAAGGTATTCACCCTTCACCACTTCCCTGAGGTCAGCAAGTCCCAACCCAGGTCCGTGGTTCCAGATATACACCCTTCACCACTTCCCTGAGGTCAGCAAGTCCCACCCCAGGTCCGTGGATCCAGGTATTCACCCTTCACCACTTCCCTGAGGTCAGCAAGTCCCACCCCAGGTCCGTGGTTCCAGGTATTCACCCTTCACCACTTCCCTGAGGTCAGCAAGTCCCACCCCAGGTCCGTGGTTCCAGGTATACACCCTTCACCACTTCCCTGAGGTCAGCAAGTCCCACCCCAGGTCCGTGGTTCCAGGTATTCGCCCTTCACCACTTCCCTGAGGTCAGCAAGTCCCACCCCAGGTCCGTGAATCCAGGTATTCACCCTTCACCACTTCCCTGAGGTCAGCAAGTCCCACCCCAGGTCCGTGGTTCCAGGTATACACCCTTCACCACTTCCCCGAGGTCAGCAAGTCCCACCCCAGGTCCGTGGTTCCAGGTATTCACCCTTCACCACTTCCCCGAGGTCAGCAAGTCCCACCCCAGGTCCGTGGTTCCAGGTATTCACCCTTCACCACTTCCCCGAGGTCAGCAAGTCCCACCCCAGGTCCGTGGATCCAGGTATACACCCTTCACCACTTCCCCGAGGTCAGCAAGTCCCACCCCAGGTCCGTGGATCCAGGTATTCACCCTTCACCACTTCCCTGAGGTCAGCAAGTCCCACCCCCAGGTATTCACCCTTCACCACTTCCCTGAGGTCAGCAAGTCCCATCCAGGTATTCACCCTTCACCACTTCCCTGAGGTCAGCAAGTCCCACCCCAGGTCCGTGGATCCAGGTATACATTCACCACTTCCCCGAGGTCAGCAAGTCCCACCCCAGGTCGTGGATCCAGGTATTCACCCTTCACCACTTGAGGTCAGCAAGTCCCACCCCAGGTCCGTGGATCCAGGTATACACCCTTCACCACTTCCCTGAGGTCAGCAAGTCCCACCCCAGGTCCGTGGATCCAGGTATTCACCCTTCACCACTTCCCCGAGGTCAGCAAGTCCCACCCCAGGTCCGTGGATCCAGGTATACACCCTTCACCACTTCCCTGAGGTCAGCAAGTCCCACCCCAGGTCCGTGGATCCAGGTATTCACCCTTCACCACTTCCCCGAGGTCAGCAAGTCCCACCCCAGGTCCGTGGATCCAGGTATTCACCCTTCACCACTTCCCCGAGGTCAGCAAGTCCCACCCCAGGTCCGTGGATCCAGGTATTCACCCTTCACCACTTCCCCGAGGTCAGCAAGTCCCACCCCAGGTCCGTGGATCCAGGTATTCACCCTTCACCACTTCCCCGAGGTCAGCAAGTCCCACCCCAGGTCCGTGGATCCAGGTATTCACCCTTCACCACTTCCCTGAGGTCAGCAAGTCCCACCCCAGGTCCGTGGATCCAGGTATTCACCCTTCACCACTTCCCCGAGGTCAGCAAGTCCCACCCCAGGTCCGTGGATCCAGGTATTCACCCTTCACCACTTCCCTGAGGTCAGCAGTTTTAACCAGCCTTGAAGCACTGTCCATATATGATATTACTACACAAGTGTATTAATATCAGTATACGAAGGTAGATGTTATTACAGAGGAGGACACGCAGATAATCTGCGCTCTGTAATAACATCCTCCTGGACAGACTCGAACGTCGACTACCTGAGACAAGAGAGATCTCTATCACAGTTCGTCCACCAAGAACTGGCCACTAGTGAAAATCTGGAACATATATTTATTTTTAATATTTTTCCTATGTTAATTGTTAGCTTGATTAATTATTTAGTTGTATAAGTGCTTTTGTGAACGTATTTAGGTTCGTAGATTAGTGTTGTTGTGTGAACGTTAGCGGCGCGTGACGCGTCAAGCGCTGAATTATACGAAAAATATGAAAAGAATTGAAAAATGAGTTAATGTTACCGAGAAAGAGCTGAAGAATCTGGTAACATTTTGGTGTATGTCTCGTCTCTGTACGATAATTCTCTAAAAAGGTTACCGTAATTATAATAAATGAGGTAAATGCGTAATTGTTGTGACGTATACCATAACAGTAGTATATTTGTTGTCATTTTCTAGACATTTTTCGTCATTTTTTTGCTCATATTTTAGTGCCAAATGCTACAAAATACAAATTGGTAACCCTCTGAGTGGCTGCAGTTTGAGCTGCTTCAACCACAAGTCTCTCAGTGTTGACTAACAGTCGACAGGGAGAAGGGGTGTGCCGCTCTGAGTGACCAGCAGACCCTAGTGACCCGTAATTTTGCCATATATTGTACAAATTTCGTACACAATGCCTCGCCCGAAGAGACAGTATTCGCATGCGATCATCCGGAAGCGATTAGAAATTATGAAAAAAGCTAAAGAAATGAAGGCAGCAGCGGCAGGTAGAGTAGCAGACTCGTGGCTGCCATCACTATAACACTGGTCAACACCACACATTGTTTACTGCTGGGGAAATAACTGATGTTTCTGAAGACCAGTCACTTGTTGAACAAGTAAAGCGAAAGTGTAAGATGACCTGTGTAGCCAGCACCTCGATGGTCACCCTAGATGCCGGCAGCAGCACTGTGGCCACCCCAGATGTGGCCACCCCACGTGGCCGTGTAGAGGATTGAAGCGTGAACAAGGTGACTCATCTGTAGCCACCACCACCATTGTGGCCACAGTGACCACGCCTTTGCCCATATATACATCTGTTTTGACCACACCTGTGGTTACGTATGTGACAACCTCATCACAAATGACCATATTTCCTGCGGCCATATTGTGGCCACCCTGCATGGCCACCCTAGACATGGTCACCCCAGATGTGGCCACCCTAGACATGGCCACCCCAGATGTGGCCACTACTGTCGCCAGCTCATCTGACCCCCAGCTCAGCTGTCACCATCTCAGCTGACCCTGTCTCAGCTGTCACCATCTCAGCTGACCCTGTCTCCGCTGTCACCATCTCAGGTGGAATCTGTCATTATCCTTTTGGCTGTTATCACTGAAAGGAATTGTACGCCTAAGCAACTTAAACCTCTTAGATGACATGACTTCTGTAACCTGGGGTACCTTAGTTGCACTTGCCCAATAGTTATCTATGGATGGGTATGGACAAATACCCATGGGTATGGACAGAATACCTATGAACTTCATGATTTCTTCAGAATCAGTTACAAAAGTAGTATCTATGTTTTTTTGTTTGGCATGCAAATTTGTTTGATATGTGATGTTGTCTATCACATTTTGAGTAAAAAACTTGCTAAAATTATCAAATGCACAGATAATTTCAAGAGGCTTTTCATGTTGGTATATAATCAAAGAGTCATTTTGGATGTTTTTTTTTGCTCCATTGTGTCTGAGCTTGAACAGCTTGAAGAGTAAGTTCATCATGAAGATCATCATCACGGTACTCCTCGATCGTAATACCTTCCTTTCTCTGGCCCCTCAAGGAAGGTTCCTTGATGTTGGTGAGGGGCTCTTGATTTAGGTAATTGGATCTGTGCTCCAGTTCCCCGAATTAAGCCTGAATGCCTTCCACATCCCCCCCCAGGCGCTGTATAATCCTCCGGGTTTAGCGCTTCCCCTTTGATTATAATAATAATAATTCCTTTCTCTGGGCTAATTTATGCTTTTTGGATGGCCTGTCTCCCTCCTCATCACTTGACACCTCTGCATCTGGTGGCAAGTATTCATCACTTCTCTTTGGAGGACTCACCGACTCACCATTAAACAATTTCTCATTGATCTGGAAGGACAATTAGAATGTTCTGTACACACCCAAAACACTACCGAATTTATATATGCATTAGAAAAATTATTATAAATATTTATTTACTGAAATTGCTAATTTGAACTTGAGGGCGGGGTAGTGGTCAGCCTAGGAAAGGCTGGAGGGAGGGGGTAAGGAGGTTTTGTGTGCGAGGGGTTTGGACTTTCGGGCAGTTAATGATATGCCCATGCACTCTGCCCCAGGCCCGGGCTCTTGGAGCTCCGTGTTCATCAAGAACTGCAAGAAGCCTCTGTTACGTGCCTTCAGCATTCTATGGAGGGAGCATGGACACAGGGGTCCTCCCACAATCACTAAAAACAACATACATAGCCCCATTCTGCAAAGGTGGCAGCAAAGCAGTTGCAAAGAACTACAGACCGATAGCACTCACAACCCATATAAAAATCTCTGAAAGGGTTCTAAGAAGCAATATCTCCAAACACCTACATATTCATCAGTTACGCAACCCAGGGCAACACAGGTATAGAGCAGGTCGCTCCTGCCTGTCCCAGCTACTGGACCACAATGGCAAGGTCCTGGATACTCTAGAGGATAAACAAAATGCAAATGTAGTATTCAAAGATTTTGCGAAAGCGTTCGACAAGTGTGGCCACCGTGTAATAGCGCACAAAAGTTGGTGGATGGATCTATAACTTCCTAACAAATAGAACACAAAGAATGATAGTAAAGAGAGTAAAGTCTAAGGTAGCTACAGTGAAAGTCTGTTCCACAAGGCACAGTACTTGCTCCTATCCTGTTCCCCATCCTCATATCTGGCATAGGCAGAGATGTAAGCCATAGTTCCATGTCTTCCTTTGCAGATGACCCCCGAATTGCCATGACAGTGTCTTCCATCGAAGGCACTGCTAGACTCCAAGTGGACATCAACCAAATCTTTAAATAGACCGCAGAAAACAATATTATATTCATTGAAGAGAAATATCAACTACTCAAATATGGAAAACTTGAGGAAATAAAAACTGTATCAGGGAATACAACAAGTTCTAAGTAGACAATAGAACGAGAAACTAATGTGCAGGACCTGGGAGTGATAATGTCACCTTCCAAGACCACAACAATGTATCTATCTCATCTGCTAGAAAAATGATAGGATGGATAATGAGAACCTTCAGAACTAGGGATGCCAAGCCCATGATGATTCTCTTCAAATCGCTTGTTCTCTCTAGGCTGGAATACTGCTGTACTTTAATTGCCCCCTTCAAGGCAAGCGAAATTGATGGCCTGGAGAGTGTACAGAGAACTTTCACTGCACACACAAGTACGATGAAGCACCTAAATTACTGGAAATGGTTGAAGTCCCTTGATTTGTATTCCTTGGAACGCAGGCGAGAAAGATACATGATAATATACACTTGGAAAATCTTAGGGAAATTAGTGCCAAACTTGCACACGAGAATCACTCCCTACCAAAGCAAAACACTCAGCAGGAGATGCAACATTTCTCAAATGAAAAGCAGTGGTGCCACGAGTGCACTAAGAGACAGCACAATAAGTGTGAAGGGCTCAAGACTGTTCAACTGCCTCTCATTATACGTATGGGGAATTACCAATAGACCCCTTGCTGACTTTTAAGAAGGCGTTGGACAGGCACTTAAAGTCAGTACCTGATGTACCGGGCTGTGGGTCATACGTCGCTTTGTGGAGCCCGTACTTTTCACTTGGGGTATGTTACAGTGCGTGCTGAGTCTTCTACTGTCGTAGGCAGTGATTTCTGTGTTATTTCATGATCACATTTTTAAGTACTTTAAATTATCTCATGAAAACCTCGTTACAGATATCAGTAACATACAACCTTCTACGTATATTTGCAACATTTTCCACATCGTTCCCTGTATCACACAGTCATATTTTTACTTACAATTCCACAAATGGCACTTCTTTAACTTATATAATTAACGTTGATGCTTCAATGAAAACGCCTCGAGTCATGTGGTTTTCAGTTTCTAAATCTCCTCTTTTGTGAATATACTTTATCTTTATAATCACTACTACAGACATAATACTGCATTACGCTTTACTTCATATAAGTAAAAATGTTTATTTCCGTATAATTCCTATTGTTTCTCGTGTCCCTTTACCTCTTGTACAAAGGAAATACATGAACTTTCAATGGTAATCCTGTGTCTCGTGTCCCTCCTTCATACTGACACCCAACAAATACACCAATAATTTTTCAGATTATCCCCTTTACACTGCTTGCAGTTTCTCAATTTTAATCTCATTTACCAAAAGCTGTTTCTATTACATTTTCAACATTCTGCTGTTCCTTTCACTTCACACACGCCTGCGACTCTCCACTCACTCTAATACATGTAAATTATTTTCGTTGCATACGATTTTTTTCTGCATCCTTTTTATCTACTGTGCATTGAGTAATTTCTTGAAATATATTTGTCATCTTCCCTTATTTAGCTTTCCGATTCTTTCGATCTTCATAGATCCAGTTACACCTTTTCTATCCTCTTACATTTTATCAAAAAAGCTTTTCGGGGGTTCAAGTGGTCGCTCACATTCTATTTCGTATTCTTTATTACTCTCTATTATCTTTCTCTTATTTTCCAGCGATTTTTGTCTTATCAATATATTTATCATCATTCCACTAAGCATCTCCCGTCACGTCTGCAGCGACTCTGACATCAGCAGTACGATGTTCATCACACAGTCAACACACAACATCACCAGTACGATGTTCATCACACAGTCAATACACAACATGAGCAGTACGATGTTCATCACACAGTCAAGACACATCATCACCAGTACGATGTTCATCACACAGTCAAGACACAACATCACCAGTACGATGTTCATCACACAGTCAAGACACAACATCACCAGTACGATGTTCATCACACAGTCAAACACAACATCACCAGTACGATGTTCATCACACAGTCAACACAGAACATCACCAGTACGATGTTCACAACATGACCAGTACGATGTTCATCACACAGTCAAGACACAACATGACCAGTACGATGTTCATCACACAGTCAACACACAACAGTATTGCATCAATAACCACTTTTTACATCTTCATCACATCTATAAAAAATAACTAGCTTCTTCCACCTGCTTTTACTACCGTTCCTTTATAACACTTTCTCCACTTTCAACCTTATTCTGCTTGCTGATATCAGTCACATCGGCTGCTGAATAATGATCTTGTATATCAGTTTTTTTTCAAAAGAAGACATGAAGGAATAATAATAATAATAATAAAGTAGGAGAAACTTTTAGAGAGGGTGTGGTAGGTAAGTTTGGGGTGCCAGGTGTAAATGATAATGGGAGCCCTTTGATTGAACTTTGTATAGAAAGGGGTTTAGTTATAGGTAATACATATTTTAAGAAAAAGAGGATAAATAAGTATACAAGATATGATGTAGGGCGAAATGACAGTAGTTTGTTGGATTATGTATTGGTAGATAAAAGACTGTTGAGTAGACTTCAGGATGTACATATTTATAGAGGGGCCACAGATATATCAGATCACTTTCTAGTTGTAGCTACACTGAGAGTAAAAGGTAGATGGGATACAAGGAGAATAGAAGCATCAGGGAAGAGAGAGGTGAAGGTTTATAAATGAAAAGAGGAGGCAGTTAGGGTAAGATATAAACAGCTATTGGAGGATAGATGGGCTAATGAGAGCATAGGCAATGGGGTAGAAGAGGTATGGGGTAGGTTTAAAAATGTAGTGTTAAAGAGTGTTCAGCAGAAGTTTGTGGTTACAGGAAAGTGGGTGCGGGAGGGAAGAGGAGCGATTGGTGGAATGATGATGTAAAGAGAGTAGTAAGGGAGAAAAAGTTAGCATATGAGAAGTTTTTACAAAGTAGAAGTGATGCAAGGAGGGAAGAGTATATGGAGAAAAAGAGAGAGGTTAAGAGAGTGGTGAAGCAATGTAAAAAGAGGGCAAATGAGAGAGTGGGTGAGATGTTATCAACAAATTTTGTTGAAAATAAGAAAAAGTTTTGGAGTGAGATTAACAAGTTAAGAAAGCCTAGAGAACAAATGGATTTGTCAGTTAAAAATAGGAGAGGAGAGTTATTAAATGGAGAGTTAGAGGTATTGGGAAGATGGAGGGAATATTTTGAGGAATTGTTAAATGTTGATGAAGAAAGGGAAGCTGTGATTTCGTGTATAGGACAAGGAGGAATAACATCTTGTAGGAGTGAGGAAGAACCAGTTGTGAGTGTGGGGGAAGTTCGTGAGGCAGTAGGTAAAATGAAAGGGGGTAAGGCAGCCGGGATTGATGGGATAAAGATAGAAATGTTAAAAGCAGGTGGGGATATAATTTTGGAGTGGTTGGTGCAATTATTTAATAAATGTATGGAAGAGGGTAAGGTACTTAGGGATTGGCAGAGAGCATGCATAGTTCCTTTGTATGAAGGCAAATGGGATAAAAGAGAGTGCAAAAATTATAGGGGGATAAGTCTGCTGAGTATACCTGGTAAAGTGTATGGTAGAGTTATTATTGAAAGAATTAAGAGTAAGACGGAGAATAGGATAGCAGATGAACAAGGAGGCTTTAGGAAAGGTAGGGGGTGTGTGGACCAGGTGTTTACAGTGAAACATGTAAGTGAACAGTATTTAGATAAGGTTAAAGAGGTCTTTGTGGCATTTATGGATTTGGAAAAGGCGTATGACAGGGTGGATAGGGGGGCAAGGTGGCAGATGTTGCAAGTGTATGGTGTAGGAGGTAGGTTACTGAAAGCAGTGAAGAGTTTTTACGAGGATAGTGAGGCTCAAGTTAGAGTATGTAGGAAAGAGGGAAATTATTTCCCAGTAAAAGTAGGCCTTAGACAAGGATGTGTGATGTCACCGTGGTTGTTTAATATATTTATAGATGGGGTTGTAAGAGAAGTAAATGCGAGGGTCTTGACAAGAGGCGTGGAGTTAAAAGATAAAGAATCACACACAAAGTGGGAGTTGTCACAGCTGCTCTTTGCTGATGACACTGTGCTCTTGGGAGATTCTGAAGAGAAGTTGCAGAGATTGGTGGATGAATTTGGTAGGGTGTGCAAAAGAAGAAAATTAAAGGTGAATACAGGAAAGAGTAAGGTTATGAGGATAACAAAAAGATTAGGTGATGAAAGATTGGATATCAGATTGGAGGGAGAGAGTATGGAGGAGGTGAATGTATTCAGATATTTGGGAGTGGACGTGTCAGCGGATGGGTCTATGAAAGATGAGGTGAATCATAGAATTGATGAGGGAAAAAGAGTGAGTGGTGCACTTAGGAGTCTGTGGAGACAAAGAACTTTGTCCTTGGAGGCAAAGAGGGGAATGTATGAGAGTATAGTTTTACCAACGCTCTTATATGGGTGTGAAGCATGGGTGATGAATGTTGCAGCGAGGAGAAGGCTGGAGGCAGTGGAGATGTCATGTCTGTGGGCAATGTGTGGTGTGAATATAATGCAGAGAATTCGTAGTTTGGAAGTTAGGAGGAGGTGCGGGATTACCAAAACTGTTGTCCAGAGGGCTGAGGAAGGGTTGTTGAGGTGGTTCGGACATGTAGAGAGAATGGAGCGAAACAGAATGACTTCAAGAGTGTATCAGTCTGTAGTGGAAGGAAGGCGGGGTAGGGGTCGGCCTAGGAAAGGTTGGAGAGAGGGGGTAAAGGAGGTTTTGTGTGCGAGGGGCTTGGACTTCCAGCAGGTATGCGTGAGCGTGTTTGATAGGAGTGAATGGAGACAAATGGTTTTTAATACTTGACGAGCTGTTGGAGTGTGAGCAAAGTAACATTTATGAAGGGGTTCAGGGAAACCGGCAGGCCGGACATGAGTCCTGGAGATGGGAAGTACAGTGCCTGCACTCTGAAGGAGGGGTGTTAATGTTGCAGTTTAAAAACTGTAGTGTAAAGCACCCTTCTGGCAAGACAGTGATGGAGTGAATGATGGTGAAAGTTTTTCTTTTTCGGGCCACCCTGCCTTGGTGGGAATCGGCCAGTGTGATAATAATATATGTATATATATATATATATATATATATATATATATATATATATATATATATATATATATATATATATATATATATATATATATATATATATATATATATATATATATATATATATATGGAAAAAAGCACCCGCTGTTAGAATAGCAGGAAAACTTCAATGGATCAGAAAAGAAATGAGTGATGATACCTAACGAGTATTCGGAGTGGTTGCGTGTGTTGAATGGGGCTTTACGAAGGTCAGACCTAAGGCCGGTGCTGTTTCTTTTGTATGTGAATGAACATAAGAACATAAGAAACGAGGAACACTGCAGGAGGCCTGCTGGCCCATGCTAGGCAGGTCCTTTACAATTCATCCCACTAACAAAACATTTGCCCAACCCAATTTTCAATGCCACCCAAGAAATAAGCTCTGATGTGAAAGTCCCACTCAAATCCAACCCCTCCCACTCATGTACTTATCCAACCTAGATTTGAAACTACCCAAAGTCCCAGCCTCAATAACCCAACTAGGTAGACTGTTCCACTCATCAACTACCCTATTTCCAAACCAATACTTTCCTATGTCCTTTCTAAATCTAAACTTATCTAATTTAAATCCATTACTGCGGGTTCTCTCTTGGAGAGACATCCTCAAGACCTTATTAATATCCCCTTTATTAATACCTATCTTCCACTTATACACTTCGATCAGGTCTCCCCTCATTCTTCGTCTAACAAGTGAATGTAACTTAAGAGTCTTCAATCTTTCTTCATAAGGAAGATTTCTAATGTTATGTATTAATTTAGTCATCCTACGCTGAATGTTTTCTAACGAATTTATGTCCATTTTGTAATACGGAGACCAGAACTGAGCTGCATAATCTAGGTGAGGCCTTACTAATGATGTATAAAGCTGCAGTATGACCTCTGGACTTCTGTTGCTTACGCTTCTTGATATAAATCCCAGTAATCTATTTGCCTTATTACGTACGCTTAGGCATTGCTGTCTTGGTTTAAGGTTGCTGCTCACCATAACCCCCAAGTCCTTTTCGCAATCTGTATGGCTAAGTTCTACATCATTTAACTTATAAGTACTAGGGTTATGGGCACTCCCAAGCTTCAGAACCTTGCATTTATCTACATTGAACTGCATCTGCCACTTTTCTGACCAAGAATAGAGTTTGTTTAAATCCTCCTGAAGTTCCATAACATCTACGTTTGAATCAATTATCCTACCTATCTTTGTGTCATCGGCGAATTTGCTTATATCACTAGTAATTCCCTCATCAAGATCATTGATATATATTATAAACAACAACGGGCCCAAGACTGATCCCTGTGGAACGCCACTTGTTACAGATCCCCACTCGGATTTAACCCCATTTATGGACACTCTCTGCTTCCTGTCAGTGAGCCATGACTCGATCCACGAGACATGACAGAAGGGATAGAATCAGCAGTGATCCTTTCCGCAAACGACAGGAAATTATTGAGGAGATTACAAGAGAACGAGAATCAGGAAAGACTACAAAGGGAGGTGGACAGGATGCAAGCATGGTCAGACAAATGGTACCTGAAGTTTAACCCCAGCGAGTGCAATGTCAAGAAGCTTGTGGAAGGTCAAGGAAGACCACAGTTGGAGTACAAGCTCAAGGAAAACGGCTCCTGGCAAGCCTAAGAATAGCGTAAGGAGTCACAACGCTGTACACAGTGTACGTTAGGCCCATATTAGAGTATGAAACACCAGTATGGAACACACAATCAGTGAAGCACGTGAAGAAATTAGAGTTCAGAAGTTTGCAACAAGACTAGTCCCGGAGGTAAGTGATATGTCCTATGAGGAGAGGTTAGGGGAACTCATCTTAAGGACACTTTAGGACAGGAGGAATAGAGGGGGACATGATAACGCCGTACAGAATACTGAGATGAATTGACAAGGCGAACAGAACCAGTATATTTCTGAGATGCGATCTTCAAGTCAGGATGACTCAGGAAATCGTAATGACAGGATTGCAAAGACGGGGGAAACAGAGTGGGAGGAGGAGATGCACTTCTCATCAAAAGCCAATGGAGTTTCGAGGAGATGGGAGGACTAGTCAGAGGTGAAATAGATGTCTACATATTAGGAACACTTCTAACCGGAGATCCAAATGTGATTATAGCTGTAAAGTACAACTCGCCACCAAACTGGAGACGACCAAAGGAGGAATACGATGACAGCAACAGAACGATGGTGGCCACAGTGGTTGCAGTGACCAGAAGGTCCCACAAAAGATGAGCAAAATTACTCATAATAGAGGATTTCATGCACACGAAGATAGTCTAGGAAAAATATAGAGCCACTTAGGAGAACGGAGACATGGAGAGCCAAGATGCTGGAGGCGGTGCTGAAAAACTTTAAGAACATTTGCGGAAAAATGTTCTTGAACAGTATCACTTGGGCAGAAACACTATCAGGCAACTCAGAAGTAGAAATAGAGGAGTGGAGGTTATTTTCATGAATGAATTAGCGCAGCTTGTAACAACGATGGTGACTGGTTGACAAAATGAGTTGCCGGGAATTTCTGTGTATCTGTATACAAAGAGATTTATATATGCATACATGGATTAATTACCATTACTGAAATTATTAGATTAATAACCATTATTGAAATTATTTGATTAATAACCATTATTGAAATTATTTGATTAATAACCATTATTGAAATTATTTGATTAATTATTGAAATTATTTGAAAAGGCTACAGAATTGATTGTAATGGGAGTGTTATGACTGATAAAATGTCCGTAATCATCATACATCAGTCATATCTACTAGTGTAAGCATATTTTGATGGACGACGTCTACATAACGTCTTACAGAATACTGTTAATTTATATAATATATAATTTAAATAATACTCTACTAACCAAGGTGTTCTTTAATAAAACAATGTCGTAGCTACATTTTATGTTAATATTCAACACGAATTGTTTAACGTTATTTAACGTTTGTTTCATACTCTGAACACAACATATACACACTATCGACAAGTGCCCTTGACAAACAGTAACTAACACAAAACGATAAGTAATGAGTAATGATATTATCATCACAGATAAATTTATTTAATATTTAATATCTCTCTCTCTCGCTCTTTTTTCCCTCTATTTCCATCAACGATTTAGATATCAACCATAATGTTGAAATTATAATAGAAGTTAGACAGGTGACACTAGCTGCTGTCACTGGAAATTCTCTGTTTACAGCCAGAGACGTAAAACTGGAGGAACAGTGAGAAGCACTTTGGTTCACGTCACACTGGCCTAGCCCGTCACACTGCCTGAGACCGTCACACTGGCCACGACCGTCACACTGCCTGAGACCGTCACACTGGCCACGACCGTCACACTAACCGAGTCCGTCACACTAGTCAAGCCGGTCACACTGGCCAAGCCCGTCACACTGCCCAAGCCCGTCACACTGCCCAAGCCCGTCACATTGCCCAAGCCCGTCACATTGCCCAAGCCCGTCACACTGCCCAAGCCCGTCGCACTGCCCAAGCCCGTCACATTGCCCAAGCCCGTCACATTGCCCAAGCCCGTCACACTGGCCAAGCCCGTCACACTGCCCAAGCCCGTCGCACTGCCCAAGCCCGTCACATTGCCCAAGCCCGTCACATTGCCCAAGCCCGTCGCACTGCCCAAGCCCGTCACACCAGCACCAGTCAAACCCATTTCTGAACCTACCTAAAGCAAGTTTGAATGTCATTTAAGGGCAACGTTTGACTGGCGTCTGACAGGCTGACACCAGACACTAGCGTCTGACAGGCTGACACCAGACACTAGCGTCTGACAGGCTGACACCAGACACAAGTTCCAAACTTTCATTGTGGTTTACGACCTTTCACCAGCATAACAAGTAATTAAAGAAGTAAATTAACCAGAACAGAACAATAATCTTCATTAACATTTACCTAAAATAGACAAATATGTGAATAAGATCTGATGAATTTAAATAAGACTTAAGAAATATTGAATAAATCTTTATCTCTTAAATAATTATTACATTAAACTTTTACTGTTCACTATATACAGTGACAAACACAGAGCATGTGTGTAGCGCTGGCTTCATGTGTGTAGCGCTGGCTTCATGTGTGTAGCGCTGGCTTCATGTGTGTGGCGCTGGCTTCATGTGTGTGGCGCTGGCTTCATGTGTGTAGCGCTGGCTTCATGTGTGTAGCGCTGGCTTCATGTGTGTGGCGCTGGCTTCATGTGTGTGGCGCTGGCTTCATGTGTGTAGCGCTGGCTTCATGTGTGTAGCGCTGGCTTCATGTGTGTGGCGCTGGCTTCATGTGTGTAGCGCTGGCTTCATGTGTGTAGCGCTGGCTTCATGTGTGTAGCGCTGGCTTCATGTGTGTGGCGCTGGCTTCATGTGTGTAGCGCTGGCTTCATGTGTGTGGCGCTGGCTTCATGTGTGTGGCGCTGGCTTCATGTGTGTGGCGCTGGCTTCATGTGTGTAGCGCTGGCTTCATGTGTGTAGCGCTGGCTTCATGTGTGTAGCGCTGGCTTCATGTGTGTGGCGCTGGCTTCATGTGTGTAGCGCTGGCTTCATGTGTGTGGCGCTGGCTTCATGTGTGTAGCGCTGGCTTCATGTGTGTAGCGCTGGCTTCATGTGTGTAGCGCTGGCTTCATGTGTGTAGCGCTGGCTTCATGTGTGTGGCGCTGGCTTCATGTGTGTAGCGCTGGCTTCATGTGTGTAGCGCTGGCTTCATGTGTGTAGCGCTGGCTTCATGTGTGTAGCGCTGGCTTCATGTGTGTAGCGCTGGCTTCATGTGTGTGGCGCTGGCTTCATGTGTGTGGCGCTGGCTTCATGTGTGTGGCGCTGGCTTCATGTGTGTAGCGCTGGCTTCATGTGTGTAGCGCTGGCTTCATGTGTGTAGCGCTGGCTTCATGTGTGTAGCGCTGGCTTCATGTGTGTAGCGCTGGCTTCATGTGTGTGGCGCTGGCTTCATGTGTGTGGCGCTGGCTTCATGTGTGTGGCGCTGGCTTCATGTGTGTAGCGCTGGCTTCATGTGTGTAGCGCTGGCTTCATGTGTGTAGCGCTGGCTTCATGTGTGTAGCGCTGGCTTCATGTGTGTAGCGCTGGCTTCATGTGTGTAGCGCTGGCTTCATGTGTGTAGCGCTGGCTTCATGTGTGTAGCGCTGGCTTCATGTGTGTAGCGCTGGCTTCATGTGTGTAGCGCTGGCTTCATGTGTGTAGCGCTGGCTTCATGTGTGTAGCGCTGGCTTCATGTGTGTAGCGCTGGCTTCATGTGTGTGGCGCTGGCTTCATGTGTGTGGCGCTGGCTTCATGTGTGTAGCGCTGGCTTCATGTGTGTGGCGCTGGCTTCATGTGTGTAGCGCTGGCTTCATGTGTGTGGCGCTGGGCGCTGGCTTCATGTGTGTGGCGCTGGCTTCATGTGTGTAGCGCTGGCTTCATGTGTGTAGCGCTGGCTTCATGTGTGTAGCGCTGGCTTCATGTGTGTAGCGCTGGCTTCATGTGTGTAGCGCTGGCTTCATGTGTGTAGCGCTGGCTTCATGTGTGTGGCGCTGGCTTCATGTGTGTGGCGCTGGCTTCATGTGTGTGGCGCTGGCTTCATGTGTGTGGCGCTGGCTTCATGTGTGTGGCGCTGGCTTCATGTGTGTAGCGCTGGCTTCATGTGTGTAGCGCTGGCTTCATGTGTGTAGCGCTGGCTTCATGTGTGTGGCGCTGGCTTCATGTGTGTAGCGCTGGCTTCATGTGTGTAGCGCTGGCTTCATGTGTGTAGCGCTGGCTTCATGTGTGTAGCGCTGGCTTCATGTGTGTAGCGCTGGCTTCATGTGTGTAGCGCTGGCTTCATGTGTGTAGCGCTGGCTTCATGTGTGTAGCGCTGGCTTCATGTGTGTAGCGCTGGCTTCATGTGTGTAGCGCTGGCTTCATGTGTGTAGCGCTGGCTTCATGTGTGTAGCGCTGGCTTCATGTGTGTAGCGCTGGCTTCATGTGTGTGGCGCTGGCTTCATGTGTGTGGCGCTGGCTTCATGTGTGTAGCGCTGGCTTCATGTGTGTAGCGCTGGCTTCATGTGTGTAGCGCTGGCTTCATGTGTGTAGCGCTGGCTTCATGTGTGTGGCGCTGGCTTCATGTGTGTGGCGCTGGCTTCATGTGTGTGTAGCGCTGGCTTCATGTGTGTAGCGCTGGCTTCTGCGCTGGCTTCATGTGTGTAGCGCTGGCTTCATGTGTTTGGCGCTGGCTTCATGTGTGTAGCGCTGGCTTCAGCGCTGGCTTCATGTGTGTAGCGCTGGCTTCATGTGTGTAGCGCTGGCTTCATGTGTGTAGCGCTGGCTTCATGTGTGTAGCGCTGGCTTCATGTGTGTAGCGCTGGCTTCAGCGCTGGCTTCATGTGTGTAGCGCTGGCTTCATGTGTGTAGCGCTGGCTTCATGTGTGTAGCGCTGGCTTCATGTGTGTAGCGCTGGCTTCATGTGTGTGGCGCTGGCTTCATGTGTGTAGCGCTGGCTTCATGTGTGTGGCGCTGGCTTCATGTGTGTAGCGCTGGCGCTGGCTTCATGTGCGTGGCGCTGGCTTCATGTGTGTAGCGCTGGCTTGATGTGTGTAGCGCTGGCTTCATGTAGCGTGCTTAGCGCTGGCTTCATGTGTGTAGCGCTGGCTTCATGTGTGTGGCGCTGGCTTCATGTGTGTAGCGCTGCTTCATGTGTGTAGCGCTGGCTTCATGTATGTAGCGCTGGCTTCATGTGTGTAGCGCTGGCTTCAGCGCTGGCTTCATGTGTGTAGCCCTGGCTTCATGTGTGTGGCGCTGGCTTCATGTGGCGCTGCTTCATGTGTGTGGCGCTGGCTTCATGTGTGTAGCGCTGGCTTCATGTGTGTGGCGCTGGCTTCATGTGTGTGTAGCGCTGGCTTCATGTGTGTGGCGCTGGCTTCATGTGAGTAGCGCTGGCTTCAGCGCTGGCTTCATGTGTGTAGCGCTGGCTTCATGTGTGTAGCGCTGGCTTCAGCGCTGCTTCATGTGTGTAGCGCTGGCTTCATGTGTGTAGCGCTGGCTTCAGCGCTGGCTTCATGTGTGTAGCGCTGCTTCATGTGTGTGGCGCTGGCTTCATGTGTGTAGCGCTGGCTTCATGTGTGTGGCGCTGGCTTCATGTGTGTCCGCTGGCTTCATGTGTGTGGCGCTGGCTTCATGTGTGTGGCGCTGGCTTCATGTGTGTAGCGCTGGCTTCATGTGTGTAGCGCTGGCTTCATGTGTGTAGCGCTGGCTTCATGTGTGTAGCGCTGGCTTCATGTGTGTAGCGCTGGCTTCATGTGTGTGGCGCTGGCTTCATGTGTGTGGCGCTGGCTTCATGTGTGTGGCGCTGGCTTCATGTGTGTAGCGCTGGCTTCATGTGTGTAGCGCTGGCTTCATGTGTGTGGCGCTGGCTTCATGTGTGTAGCGCTGGCTTCATGTGTGTGGCGCTGGCTTCATGTGTGTGGCGCTGGCTTCATGTGTGTGGCGCTGGCTTCATGTGTGTGGCGCTGGCTTCATGTGTGTGGCGCTGGCTTCATGTGTGTAGCGCTGGCTTCATGTGTGTAGCGCTGGCTTCATGTGTGTGGCGCTGGCTTCATGTGTGTGGCGCTGGCTTCATGTGTGTAGCGCTGGCTTCATGTGTGTAGCGCTGGCTTCATGTGTGTAGCGCTGGCTTCATGTGTGTAGCGCTGGCTTCATGTGTGTAGCGCGCTGGCTTCATGTGTGTAGCGCTGGCTTCATGTGTGTAGCGCTGGCTTCATGTGTGTAGCGCTGGCTTCATGTGTGTAGCGCTGGCTTCATGTGTGTAGCGCTGGCTTCATGTGTGTAGCGCTGGCTTCATGTGTGTAGCGCTGGCTTCATGTGTGTAGCGCTGGCTTCATGTGTGTAGCGCTGGCTTCATGTGTGTAGCGCTGGCTTCATGTGTGTAGCGCTGGCTTCATGTGTGTCAGCGCTGGCTTCATGTGTGTAGCGCTGGCTTCATGTGTGTAGCGCTGGCTTCATGTGTGTAGCGCTGGCTTCATGTGTGTAGCGCTGGCTTCATGTGTGTAGCGCTGGCTTCATGTGTGTAGCGCTGGCTTCATGTGTGTGTAGCTGGCTTCATGTGTGTAGCGCTGGCTTCATGTGTGTAGCGCTGGCTTCATGTGTGTAGCGCTGGCTTCATGTGTGTAGCGCTGGCTTCATGTGTGTAGCGCTGGCTTCATGTGTGTGGCGCTGGCTTCATGTGTGTGGCGCTGGCTTCATGTGTGTAGCGCTGGCTTCATGTGTGTAGCGCTGGCTTCATGTGTGTAGCGCTGGCTTCATGTGTGTAGCGCTGGCTTCATGTGTGTGGCGCTGGCTTCATGTGTGTGGCGCTGGCTTCATGTGTGTAGCGCTGGCTTCATGTGTGTAGCGCTGGCTTCATGTGTGTGGCGCTGGCTTCATGTGTGTAGCGCTGGCTTCATGTGTGTAGCGCTGGCTTCATGTGTGTAGCGCTGGCTTCAGCGCTGGCTTCATGTGTGTAGCGCTGGCTTCATGTGTGTAGCGCTGGCTTCATGTGTGTAGCGCTGGCTTCATGTGTGTAGCGCTGGCTTCATGTGTGTAGCGCTGGCTTCATGTGTGTAGCGCTGGCTTCATGTGTGTAGCGCTGGCTTCATGTGTGTAGCGCTGGCTTCATGTGTGTAGCGCTGGCTTCATGTGTGTAGCGCTGGCTTCATGTGTGTAGCGCTGGCTTCATGTGTGTAGCGCTGGCTTCATGTGTGTAGCGCTGGCTTCATGTGTGTAGCGCTGGCTTCATGTGTGTAGCGCTGGCTTCATGTGTGTAGCGCTGGCTTCATGTGTGTAGCGCTGGCTTCATGTGTGTGGCGCTGGCTTCATGTGTGTGGCGCTGGCTTCATGTGTGTAGCGCTGGGTTCATGTGTGTGGCGCTGGCTTCACGTGTGTGGCGCTGGCTTCATGTGTGTGGCGCTGGCTTCATGTGTGTGGCGCTGGCTTCATGTGTGTGGCGCTGGCTTCATGTGTGTGGCGCTGGCTTCATGTGTGTAGCGCTGGCTTCATGTGTGTGGCGCTGGCTTCATGTGTGTGGCGCTGGCTTCATGTGTGTGGCGCTGGCTTCATGTGTGTAGCGCTGGCTTCATGTGTGTGGCGCTGGCTTCATGTGTGTGGCGCTGGCTTCATGTGTGTAGCGCTGGCTTCATGTGTGTAGCGCTGGCTTCATGTGTGTAGCGCTGGCTTCATGTGTGTGGCGCTGGCTTCATGTGTGTGGCGCTGGCTTCATGTGTGTGGCGCTGGCTTCATGTGTGTGGCGCTGGCTTCATGTGTGTGGCGCTGGCTTCATGTGTGGCGCTGGCTTCATGTGTGTGGCGCTGGCTTCATGTGTGTGGCGCTGGCTTCATGTGTGTGGCGCTGGCTTCATGTGTGTACCGCTGTGTGTGGCGCTGGCTTCATGTGTGTAGCGCTGGCTTCATGTGTGTAGCGCTGGCTTCATGTGTGTAGCGCTGGCTTCATGTGTGTAGCGCTGGCTTCATGTGTGTGGCGCTGGCTTCATGTGTGTAGCGCTGGCTTCATGTGTGTGGCGCTGGCTTCATGTGTGTAGCGCTGGCTTCATGTGTGTAGCGCTGGCTTCATGTGTGTAGCGCTGGCTTCATGTGTGTAGCGCTGGCTTCATGTGTGTAGCGCTGGCTTCATGTGTGTAGCGCTGGCTTCATGTGTGTAGCGCTGGCTTCATGTGTGTAGCGCTGGCTTCATGTGTGTAGCGCTGGCTTCATGTGTGTAGCGCTGGCTTCATGTGTAGCGCTGGCTTCATGTGTGTGGCGCTGGCTTCATGTGTGTAGCGCTGGCTTCATGTGTGTGGCGCTGGCTTCATGTGTGTAGCGCTGGCTTCATGTGTGTAGCGCTGGCTTCATGTGTGTAGCGCTGGCTTCATGTGTGTAGCGCTGGCTTCATGTGTGTAGCGCTGGCTTCATGTGTGTGGCGCTGGCTTCATGTGTGTAGCGCTGGCTTCATGTGTGTGGCGCTGGCTTCATGTGTGTAGCGCTGGCTTCATGTGTGTAGCGCTGGCTTCATGTGTGTAGCGCTGGCTTCATGTGTGTAGCGCTGGCTTCATGTGTGTAGCGCTGGCTTCATGTGTGTGGCGCTGGCTTCATGTGTGTAGCGCTGGCTTCATGTGTGTGGCGCTGGCTTCATGTGTGTAGCGCTGGCTTCATGTGTGTAGCACTGGCTTCATGTGTGTAGCGCTGGCTTCATGTGTGTGGCGTTGGCTTCATGTGTGTAGCGCTGGCTTCATGTGTGTAGCGTTGGCTTCATGTGTGTAGCGCTGGCTTCATGTGTGTAGCGCTGGCTTCATGTGTGTAGCGCTGGCTTCATGTGTGTGGCGCTAACTTCATGTGTGTAGCGCTGGCTTCATGTGTGTAGCGTTGGCTTCATGTGTGTAGCGCTGGCTTCATGTGTGTGGCGCTGGCTTCATGTGTGTGGCGCTGGCTTCATGTGTGTAGCGCTGGCTTCATGTGTGTGGCGCTGGCTTCATGTGTGTGGCGCTGGCTTCATGTGTGTGGCGCTGGCTTCATGTGTGTGGCGCTGGCTTCATGTGTGTGGCGCTGGCTTCATGTGTGTAGCGCTGGCTTCATGTGTGTAGCGCTGGCTTCATGTGTGTGGCGCTGGCTTCATGTGTGTGGCGCTGGCTTCATGTGTTTGGCGCTGGCTTAATGTGTGTGGCGCTGGCTTCATGTGTGTGGCGCTGGCTTCATGTGTGAGGCGCTGGCTTCATGTGTGTGGCGCTGGGTTCATGTGTGTGGCGCTGGGTTCATGTGTGTGGCGCTGGCTTCATGTGTGTAGCGCTGGCTTCATGTGTGTAGCGCTGGCTTCATGTGTGTAGCGCTGGCTTCATGTGTGTAGCGCTGGCTTCATGTGTGTAGCGCTGGCTTCATGTGTGTAGCGTTGGCTTCATGTGTGTGGCGCTGGCTTCATGTGTGTAGCGTTGGCTTCATGTGTGTAGCGCTGGCTTCATGTGTGTGGCGCTGGCTTCATGTGTGTGGCGCTGGCTTCATGTGTGTAGCGCTGGCTTCATGTGTGTAGCGTTGGCTTTATGTGTGTGGCGCTGGCTTCATGTGTGTGGCGCTGGCTTCATGTGTGTGGCTCTGGCTTCATGTGTGTAGCGCTGGCTTCGTGTGTGTAGCGCTGGCTTCATGTGTGTAGCGCTGGCTTCATGTGTGTAGCGCTGGCTTCATGTGTGTAGCGCTGGCTTCATGTGTGTGGCGCTGGCTTCATGTGTGTAGCGCTGGCTTCATGTGTGTGGCGCTGGCTTCATGTGTGTAGCGCTGGCTTCATGTGTGTAGCGCTGGCTTCATGTGTGTAGCGCTGGCTTCATGTGTGTAGCGCTGGCTTCATGTGTGTAGCGCTGGCTTCATGTGTGTAGCGCTGGCTTCATGTGTGTAGCGCTGGCTTCATGTGTGTAGCGCTGGCTTCATGTGTGTAGCGCTGGCTTCATGTGTGTAGCGCTGGCTTCATGTGTGTAGCGCTGGCTTCATGTGTGTGGCGCTGGCTTCATGTGTGTGGCGCTGGCTTCATGTGTGTGGCGCTGGCTTCATGTGTGTGGCGCTGGCTTCATGTGTGTGGCGCTGGCTTCATGTGTGTGGCGCTGGCTTCATGTGTGTGGCGCTGGCTTCATGTGTGTGGCGCTGGCTTCATGTGTGTGGCGCTGGCTTCATGTGTGTGGCGCTGGCTTCATGTGTGTGGCGCTGGCTTCATGTGTGTGGCGCTGGCTTCATGTGTGTGGCGCTGGCTTCATGTGTGTGGCGCTGGCTTCATGTGTGTGGCGCTGGCTTCATGTGTGTAGCGCTGGCTTCATGTGTATGGCGCTGGCTTCATGTAGCGCTGGCTTCATGTGTGTGGCGCTGGCTTCATGTGTGTAGCGCTGGCTTCATGTGTGTAGCGCTGGCTTCATGTGTGTGGCGCTGGCTTCATGTGTGTAGCGCTGGCTTCATGTGTGTAGCGCTGGCTTCATGTGTGTAGCGCTGGCTTCATGTGTGTAGCGCTGGCTTCATGTGTGTGGCGCTGGCTTCATGTGTGTAGCGCTGGCTTCATGTGTGTAGCGCTGGCTTCATGTGTGTAGCGCTGGCTTCATGTGTGTAGCGCTGGCTTCATGTGTGTAGCGCTGGCTTCATGTGTGTGGCGCTGGCTTCATGTGTGTAGCGCTGGCTTCATGTGTGTGGCGCTGCTTCATGTGTGTAGCGCTGGCTTCATGTGTGTAGCGCTGGCTTCATGTGTGTAGCGCTGGCTTCATGTGTGTAGCGCTGGCTTCATGTGTGTAGCGCTGGCTTCATGTGTGTGGCGCTGGCTTCATGTGTGTAGCGCTGGCTTCATGTGTGTGGCGCTGGCTTCATGTGTGTGGCGCTGGCTTCAGCGCTGGCTTCATGTGTGTAGCGCTGGCTTCATGTGTGTAGCGCTGGCTTCATGTGTGTAGCGCTGGCTTCATGTGTGTAGCGCTGGCTTCATGTGTGTAGCGCTGGCTTCATGGGGGTAGCGGGGGCTTCAGCGTTGGCTTCATGTGTGTAGCGCTGGCTTCATGTGTGTAGCGCTGGCTTCATGTGTGTGGCGCTGGCTTCATGTGTGTAGCGCTGGCTTCATGTGTGTAGCGCTGGCTTCATGTGTGTAGCGCTGGCTTCATGTGTGTGGCGCTGGCTTCATGTGTGTGGCGCTGGCTTCATGTGTGTGGCGCTGGCTTCATGTGTGTGGCGCTGGCTTCATGTGTGTGGCGCTGGCTTCATGTGTGTGGCGCTGGCTTCATGTGTGTGGCGCTGGCTTCATGTGTGTAGCGCTGGCTTCATGTGTGTAGCGCTGGCTTCATGTGTGTGGCGCTGGCTTCATGTGTGTAGCGCTGGCTTCATGTGTGTGGCGCTGGCTTCATGTGTGTGGCGCTGGCTTCATGTGTGTGGCGCTGGCTTCATGTGTGTGGCGCTGGCTTCATGTGTGTGGCGCTGGCTTCATGTGTGTGGCGCTGGCTTCATGTGTGTGGCGCTGGCTTCATGTGTGTGGCGCTGGCTTCATGTGTGTAGCGCTGGCTTCATGTGTGTAGCGCTGGCTTCATGTGTGTAGCGCTGGCTTCATGTGTGTAGCGCTGGCTTCATGTGTGTAGCGCTGGCTTCATGTGTGTAGCGTTGGCTTCGCTGGCTTCATGTGTGGCGTGGCTTCGCGTTGGCTTCATGTGTGTAGCGCTGGCTTCATGTGTGTGGCGCTGGCTTCATGTGTGTGGCGCTGGCTTCATGTGTGCGCTGGCTTCATGTGTGTGGCGCTGGCTTCATGTGTGTGGCGCTGCTTCATGTGTGTAGCGCTGGCTTCATGTGTGTAGCGCTGGCTTCATGTGTGTGGCGCTGGCTTCATGTGTGTGGCGCTGGCTTCATGTGTGTAGCGCTGGCTTCATGTGTGTGGCGCTGGCTTCATGTGTGTGGCGCTGGCTTCATGTGTGTAGCGCTGGCTTCATGTGTGTAGCGCTGGCTTCATGTGTGTAGCGCTGGCTTCATGTGTGTAGCGCTGGCTTCATGTGTGTAGCGCTGGCTTCATGTGTGTAGCGCTGGCTTCATGTGTGTAGCGCTGGCTTCATGTGTGTAGCGCTGGCTTCATGTGTGTGGCGCTGGCTTCATGTGTGTGGCGCTGGCTTCATGTGTGTGGCGCTGGCTTCATGTGTGTGGCGCTGGCTTCATGTGTGTGGCGCTGGCTTCATGTGTGTGGCGCTGGCTTCATGTGTGTGGCGCTGGCTTCATGTGTGTGGCGCTGGCTTCATGTGTGTGGCGCTGGCTTCATGTGTGTGGCGCTGGCTTCATGTGTGTGGCGCTGGCTTCATGTGTGTGGCGCTGGCTTCATGTGTGTGGCGCTGGCTTCATGTGTGTAGCGCTGGCTTCATGTGTGTGGCGCTGGCTTCATGTGTGTGGCGCTGGCTTCATGTGTGTAGCGCTGGCTTCATGTGTGTGGCGCTGGCTTCATGTGTGTAGCGCTGGCTTCATGTGTGTGGCGCTGGCTTCATGTGTGTAGCGCTGGCTTCATGTGTGTAGCGCTGGCTTCATGTGTGTGGCGCTGGCTTCATGTGTGTAGCGCTGGCTTCATGTGTGTAGCGCTGGCTTCATGTGTGTGGCGCTGGCTTCATGTGTGTGGCGCTGGCTTCATGTGTGTGGCGCTGGCTTCATGTGTGTAGCGCTGGCTTCATGTGTGTAGCGCTGGCTTCATGTGTGTAGCGCTGGCTTCATGTGTGTAGCGCTGGCTTCATGTGTGTAGCGCTGGCTTCATGTGTGTGGCGCTGGCTTCATGTGTGTAGCGCTGGCTTCATGTGTGTAGCGCTGGCTTCATGTGTGTGGCGCTGGCTTCATGTGTGTAGCGCTGGCTTCATGTGTGTGGCGCTGGCTTCATGTGTGTGGCGCTGGCTTCATGTGTGTAGCGCTGGCTTCATGTGTGTGGCGCTGGCTTCATGTGTGTAGCGCTGGCTTCATGTGTGTAGCGCTGGCTTCATGTGTGTGGCGCTGGCTTCATGTGTGTAGCGCTGGCTTCAAGTGTGTAGCGCTGGCTTCATGTGTGTGGCGCTGGCTTCATGTGTGTAGCGCTGGCTTCATGTGTGTAGCGCTGGCTTCATGTGTGTAGCGCTGGCTTCATGTGTGTGGCGCTGGCTTCATGTGTGTAGCGCTGGCTTCATGTGTGTGGCGCTGGCTTGTGTGTAGCGCTGGCTTCATGTGTGTAGCGCTGGCTTCATGTGTGTTGCGCTGGCTTCATGTGTGTGGCGCTGGCTTCATGTGTGTAGCGCTGGCTTCATGTGTGTAGCGCTGGTTTCATGTGTGTGGCGCTGGCTTCATGTGTGTGGCGCTGGCTTCATGTGTGTAGCGCTGGCTTCATGTGTGTAGCGCTGGTTTCATGTGTGTGGCGCTGGCTTCATGTGTGTAGCGCTGGCTTCATGTGTGTAGCGCTGGCTTCATGTGTGTGGCGCTGGCTTCATGTGTGTAGCGCTGGCTTCATGTGTGTAGCGCTTGCTTCATGTGTGTAGCGCTGGCTTCATGTGTGTGGCGCTGGCTTCATGTGTGTAGCGCTGGTTTCATGTGTGTAGCGCTGGCTTCATGTGTGTGGCGCTGGCTTCATGTGTGTGGCGCTGGCTTCATGTGTGTAGCGCTGGCTTTATGTGTGTAGCGCTGGCTTCATGTGTGTAGCGCTGGCTTCATGTGTGTAGCGCTGGCTTCATGTGTGTGGCGCTGGCTTCATGTGTGTGGCGCTGGCTTCATGTGTGTAGCGTTGGCTTCATGTGTGCAGCGCTGGCTTCATGTGTGTAGTGCTGGCTTCATGTGTGTAGCGCTGGCTTCATGTGTGTTGCGCTGGCTTCATGTGTGTGGCGCTGGCTTCATGTGTGTAGCGCTGGCTTCATGTGTGTAGCGCTGGTTTCATGTGTGTGGCGCTGGCTTCATGTGTGTGGCGCTGGCTTCATGTGTGTAGCGCTGGCTTCATGTGTGTAGCGCTGGTTTCATGTGTGTGGCGCTGGCTTCATGTGTGTAGCGCTGGCTTCATGTGTGTAGCGCTGGCTTCATGTGTGTGGCGCTGGCTTCATGTGTGTAGCGCTGGCTTCATGTGTGTAGCGCTGGCTTCATGTGTGTAGCGCTGGCTTCATGTGTGTGGCGCTGGCTTCATGTGTGTAGCGCTGGCTTCATGTGTGTAGCGCTGGCTTCATGTGTGTGGCGCTGGCTTCATGTGTGTGGCGCTGGCTTCATGTGTGTAGCGCTGGCTTCATGTGTGTAGCGCTGGCTTCATGTGTGTAGCGCTGGCTTCATGTGTGTAGCGCTGGCTTCATGTGTGTGGCGCTGGCTTCATGTGTGTGGCGCTGGCTTCATGTGTGTAGCGCTGGCTTCATGTGTGTAGCGCTGGCTTCATGTGTGTAGCGCTGGCTTCATGTGTGTGGCGCTGGCTTCATGTGTGTAGCGCTGGCTTAATGTGTGTAGCGCTGGCTTCATGTGTGTGGCGCTGGCTTCATGTGTGTGGCGCTGGCTTCATGTGTGTGGCGCTGGCTTCATGTGTGTAGCGCAGGCTTCATGTGTGTAGCGCTGGCTTCATGTGTGTAGCGCTGGCTTCATGTGTGTAGCGCTGGCTTCATGTGTGTAGCGCTGGCTTCGTGTGTGTGGCGCTGGCTTCATGTGTGTAGCGCTGGCTTCATGTGTGTGGCGCTGGCTTCATGTGTGTTGCGCTGGCTTCACGTGTGTAGCGCTGGCTTCATGTGTGTGGCGCTGGCTTCATGTGTGTGGCGCTGGCTTCATGTGTGTAGCGTTGGCTTCATGTGTGCAGCGCTGGCTTCATGTGTGTAGCGCTGGCTTCATGTGTGTAGCGCTGGCTTCATATGTGTAGCGTTGGCTTCATGTGTGTAGCGCTGGCTTCATGTGTGTAGCGCTGGCTTCATGTGTGTAGCGCTGGCTTCATGTGTGTAGCGCTGGCTTCATGTGTGTAGCGCTGGCTTCATGTGTGTGGCGCTGGTTTCATGTGTGTAGCGCTGGCTTCATGTGTGTAGCACTGGCTTCATGTGTGTCGCACTGGCTTCATGTGTGTAGCGCTGGTTTCATCAGATCCCTGGTCACCCCCTCTCCCCCACACACAGGTTGACTGGGGCTGGATCTGAGCTCTAGTCACTACCCCCCCCCCTTACACAGGATGACTGGGGCTGGATCTAAGCCCATGTCACCCCCCCATACACAGGTTGACTGGGGCTGGATCTAAGCCCATATGACCCCCACACACACAGGTTGACTGGGGCTGGATCTGAGTCCTGGTCACCCATACCTTCCCTCCCCCACACACATAGGTTGACTGGGGCTGGATCTAGTCCCTGGTGACCCCCACTCTCTCCCCTTACACACACAGGTTGACTGGGACTGGATCTGAGTCCTGGTAACCCATACCTTCCCTCCCCCCACACACAGGTTGACTGGGGTTGGATCTGAATCCTGGTCACCCCCTCCCCTCCACACATGCAGGTTGATTGGGGCTGGATCTGAGCCCTGGTCCCCCCCCACACACACAGGTTGACTGGGGATGGATTTGAGCCCTGGTCACCCCCCAACATATACACATGTTGACTAGGGCTGGATCTGAGCCCTGGTCACCCCCCAACACATACACAGGTTGACTAGGGCTGGATCTGAGCCCTGGTCACCCCCCAACACATACACAGGTTGACTTGGGCTGGATTTGAGCCTTGGTCACCCCCTCCCCCGAACAAACAGGTTGACTGGGGCTGGATCTGCCCCCTTGTCACCCCCTCCCCCAGCACACAGGTTGACTGGTGCTGGATCTGAGCCATGGTACCCCCCAACACACACACAGGTTTGCTGGGGCTGGATCTGAGCCCTGGTCACCCCACCCAACACACACACACAGGTTGACTGGGGCTGGATCTGAGCCCTGGTCACCCCCTCCCCCAACACACAGGTTGACTGGGGCTGGATCCGAGCCATGGTCACCCCCTCCCCCAACACACAGGTTTACTGGGGCTGGATCTGAGCCCTGGTCACCTCCTCCACCAACACACAGGTTGACTGGGGCTGGATCCGAGCCATGGTCACCCCCCCAACACACATACAGGTTGACTGGGGCTGGATCTGAACCCTGGTCACCCCACCCAACACACACACAGGTTTACTGGGGCTGGATCTGAGCCCTGGTCACCCCCTCCCCCAACACACAGGTTGACTGGGGCTGGATCCGAGCCATGGTCACCCCCTCCCCCAACACACAGGTTTACTGGGGCTGGATCTGAGCCCTGGTCACCCCCTCCCCCAACACACAGGTTGACTGGGGCTGGATCCGAGCCATGGTCACCCCCCCAACACACATACAGGTTGACTGGGGCTGGATCTGAACCCTGGTCACCCCCTCCCCCCAACACACAGGTTGACTGGGGCTGGATCTGAGCCCTGGTCACCCCCCCCAACACATACGCAGCTTGATTGGGGCTTGATCTGAGACCTGGTCACCCCCTCCCCCCAGCACACAGGTTGACTGGGGCTGGATCCGAGCCCTGGTCACCCCCCCAACACATACACAGCTTGATTGGGGCTGGATCTGAGCCCTGGTCACCCCCTCCCCCCAACACACAGGTTGACCGGGGCTGGATCTGAGCCCCGGTCACCCCCTCCTCCCAACATACAGGTTGACTGGGGCTGGATCTGAGCCCTGGTACCCCCCCAACACACACACAGGTTGACTAGGGCTGGATCTGAGCCCTCGTCACTCCCCCAACACACACACAGGTTGACTGGGGCTGGATCTGAGCCCTCATCACTCCCCCCAACACACACACAGGTTGACTGGGGCTGGATCTGAGCCCAGGTTTTGAAGCCAGGCCTGAACACTCTTTATGCATATTGTTCAATGTTATTTAACTTTTTCTAGGACTGTAATAATGTAACGATGCATTCCATTTATGTCAGAATTTAAAAAAATCGTTCCATACTTAAGCCAACAATAATGGAGGTAGCATTTACCACAACTCCAAATGATTTTGAAAGAGTCAGCTTCAGTGGAATGAGAGATTTCGTGAATGTCTTGCAATCTAGAGAGAGCTGAAAGTCATCAGATGAGATGAAGTTCCTTAATGGGATGGGAAGATCTGGAAGGCAGAGAACTTCATACCCATAAGAGGGCATAGCAAAGAGAGTGCCCTTGGAACAACCAAAAATGCAGAGGCAATAAAGCAAAATTATTAAAAGCAAAGGACAGACAAGAACAATATGATAAACAGAAAAGCAAGGACTAAGATTCATGTAAGTAATGTTGTGTACACGTGATGCTTCAAGACGGCGTCTGTAAAGACGAGAAGGGCAGGCACTTTTGGCAGAGTGCCAATTAATAATATGACAGTGATCTCCATGATAAAAAGAGAGCATTGTCCGCGTCGGTAAGGAGAACAACTGCTCTTTGCCCCATGACTGTAGTCTCTTCCAATCTTGCTTCTTCCATCAAGTTCAAAGCTGGATGGGAATATAACATTTTGCTTCTTTTCCTGATGTGCGTAACCATAACATGGCGACAGAACTTTCTTTGTAAAGTAAAAGGACACAAGTGAAACTAATGTGACATTTTACTGTGGCAACGTTTCGCTCTCCAGGAGCTTTATCAAGCCGTTTGGGAAGAATTATAACTTTGTTGGGAGTGGCTGTTGGGAAGTTATAATTCTTCCCAACAGCCAGGTTGCACTGAACGTTTACGTTTCTAAAGTACTTTCACAAGCTAACACCAGAGTCGCCATCGCTTGCAGCACTTCGATAATGGATCTAACCAGAACAAAATCCAAGCACCACGAACCAGTCAACGCAGGGGTTTACACTATACCCTGTGGAGGCTGCGACAAGATTTATGTAGGTGAAACAGCAAGAAACCTCGACACCCGCCTCAATGAACACATTTATGCATGTAGGATCGATAACTTGAACAACGCCGGTGTACAACACCGAAATTCCACCAATCATCTCATGAAGTTCAGGGACGCCCAACTAGTGATCAAAGAAACTAATTTCCGCAGACGCAAGTGCCTTGAATCTTCACTAATAGCTGTTTCTAATACAATTAAACAAAACAAAGGCAGCTTCACCATCTCTGAAGTCTTAGCAAGAATCCTCCTGAAAACAGCAAATCCTGCCATCACATAGTCTCTCCTGTTAATACTACACAAGCACATTACAAAGAATGAACATTGAAACAGGCCTTCTCTATCCAGCCTCCAATAGAAATATTTGTCTAACCAATTTTTATGTTTCCCAAGTATTAGCCTTTATATCGTTTACTCATGTGCAAGTTAATTGTTCTACATATTGTATTACTTCTACTACTACTGCTACCACAACTAGTATTGCACCTCACTCTGAGCCTATATATACCCTCCGTGTCCATGTACTGTTTGTAACGGCTTGATAAAGCTCCTGGAGAGCGAAACGTTGCAACAATAAAATGTCACATTAGTTGCACTTGTGTCTTTTTACTTTACATATTGTCGGTAATTCTACCAACTTTATTACAGAACTTTCTTTATTCGTTTATCGCAAGTCAAAGTAGTCATCTATGTTCACTAATTTTCCTACCATGCTTCCACTTTTTCAGCAGCCTCCGCATCTCCGACCCTCAATTTCTTTGTCTAAAATTCCCACTCTTCGCTGCTCGTTTTCTTGCTTTGGATATCTTCCTGAAACTCTCATACTACACAGAGATTTTTTCTTTTCCAAAACTCTATTCTCCAGTGAAATCTCCAGTTCTTTGCCTTCCCTATATTTCCAGTCTTCTAAATCTTAACACCCTCCTTCCTTTAGATATCAAACTTAATTTTCGTCATTACGTTTTAATCCTGATCATACTTTTCCTCCTGCAATTGATGCTTCCGTTGTCTACTCCATTTCTGATTCCTCTCTCTTTTCGACAGATTTAAAGAGCACAACAGAAGTGTTCGCCTTGTTTACACTAACAGTGATCTGTTCTATCAAATTAAGAGACCAAGTTAAGAGGTCTCAAGTTAAGAGACCTCAAAATACTCGTAACCTGACTACACCTTTGCTACCTCCTCCCCTACCTTCTCGCCTATTATGTTATTCCTGTCCTTACCTGTCCCAACCTTTTTTTTTTTTGTGTGCAACAGGGATTTTGTCCTACCGTGGGCCAGTTGCTCTTCTACAGTGCTTCTGTGTTCTCTAGCACTCATTCTTTTACAACTTCTACAGTCTCGTCTATTACTTTTAGCCTTTGTTGTTGTTGTTGCTGCTGCTGCTGCTGCTGCTGCTGCTCCCTTCATCTTCCCTCCCTCCTCTCGTTCTCTCTTCGGTCTTTTCTTTCCCATTTGTTTTATGTTCAGTTGTGACCACTACTTCCAACTTCTTTCACTATTCTGTCTCTTCTACTGTCACCTGCCAGCTGCTACTGAACTGTTACTACTTTTGCCATTATTCTATGCCCTCCTCCCATACTGCTACTACTTTCTCTTCTACTGGTACTACTAACACTCCCTTCTTCCCAGCCCCCTCATATATATTTTGACCTCCACCACTACTGAGCAGTCAGCAGTACATAACCTCCCAGTTTCATATAGAGGTGTTCCATTCACAAATTATTTTTCTGTAATTTTTAACCATCTTTACAACCGTTGACAACATCGTTGATATGTTATGATACATAACAAATTACATTCTATCAAACCAAGGTTAGGTTTTTGACCATCTTATCGATGCCGGGGTTGGGAGACTACTCTCTCCCGTCTTCGCATCGGACACACGTATTACTCACGGGTATTTCATGGAAAGGCATCCTGTTCCATTCTGTGAGAATTGTCAGGTTCCAGTTTCGGTTAGTCATATTCTATTGGACTGTCCAGTCTATCAACGAGCAAACAAAATTTACCTTCGACGTCGTCCTCGCTCCACCTCCCTTACTTTATCTTCCCTCCTTGCTGACACTTGACTCAGACTCCCTCATTGACTTTCTGACAGCAACTGATATACTACACAAACCTTGATGATGCTTCCTCTAGCACTCCTTATAGCCCTTTCTAACTCTCTGTTATCCTTTCCACCCTTGCTACCCTATGATCCTGCACTATCCCCTGCCCCGGTGCAATGTATGACCCTTGTAGGTTAAGCGCCTCTTTTTTATTATAATAAATAGAGAAGACATATGGAATATGTGGTGCATTACTGGAAGAAGTTAAGAGTTTTTAAGAGGATAGTGAGACTCAGGTTAAATTTATTTCAAAACATACAGGGAAGAGGACAATTATTTTCCCTTAGACAGGGATGCGGGATGTCACTACGGTTGTTTAACATATTCATAAAAGGTACTGAAAAAAAATGAATGGTAGGGTGTTAGATGTGTGGGCTTAAAATATAAAGAATCAAATACAAAGTCGCAGTCATCACAGTTGCTTTTTACTGATGACACTGTGCTTTACGGAGATTCTGAAGAAAAGTTACAAATGTTAGTGGACAAATTTAGATGAAGGAAATTAAAAATGAACACAGGGGAAAAGAAAGGTGATGAGAAGAAAAAAACACATGGTTAAAGACTGCCTGGAATTCAGAGTGAAAGAAGGTATGGAGGAAGTGAATGGGTTCAGATATTTGGGAGTAGACTTGTTGACAGACGGGTCTATGAAAGATGATATACAACGTAGAGGTAATGAAGAGAAAAAAAAGAGAGTGGTGCATTGGGGCACTTGTGGAGACAAAATCAGTTATTCGTGTAGGCGAAATGAAAAAGCTTGAGAGTATAATGGTACCAACTCTCCTATGTGGGTCTCAAGCATGGACTGTGAATGTTGCAGTTAGGAGAAGGCTGAAGGCAGTGGAGATGTCGTGTCTGAGGTCAATGTTTGAAGTAAATATTATGAAGATAATTCTTTGGAGAACAGAAGGTGTCGGGTCACAAAAAATTACTATCCAAAAGACTGAGGAAGGGTTGTTGAGGTGGCTTGGGATTGTAGAGTGAGGATGGAGCAAAATATGATGACATGGAGGGTGTATAAATCTGTAGTTGAAGGAAGGCATGGTATGGGCCGCTTTTCGAAAGGCTGGCAAGAAAGGGTAATAGAGGTTTTGTATGTATAGGGCATGAACATCGAGGTGAGTGCTCAAGGCAGAATTAGGGACGGCTAAAAGGCTATTATACCTTCAGCGCTAGGAGATAAACTTAATCCTTTCTTGAAGCATTGTTGATCATTGTTCTGACGATTTTCTCCACTTTGAGTTTGTCGCGGTGAAACTGCGTGTTCTCTTGGAGGAGCTGGTCTGCTTGAAGAGTCTACAAGGCTGTCCCACTGCGCTGCTGATTCGATCAACTTTGCGTCGAGAGCTCGTTCAGCACATCTCAAGCTTTCAGGAACAAGATACTTAACTAGTTTACTGGATGCATTGTACGAGGACAGAAATACAAGTAATTCTTCTGCGTTGCACAAGAAGTGTTTCTTTATCCCACTGGTGATCTTCCAGCGAGAGATTCAGTGCCTTCCTAAAGATAGATCTCAGCAGTGCGTCATATTTACTAAGTGTTGGGTTGTCGAAGGAGGATGCACATCGCGAAAAACAGGATAGTCTTGACATAGTTAGACACCTTGTGAGGAGATACAGGACGTCATGACACTTATTCTCTCCTCCATCCTCTTCAGGCCATTCAGTTTGTCCTAGAGGGCTGTGTCGACAGTCTGACGACCCAGCGGTGCTAGGAATTGGATGCTCATGGAAGAAGTGGTAGTAAGATAAGACAAGATCTGTTAGGATATTTAATCCAGGATAACCCAAGAAAATCAGTGCATCATTCATTATTCTCGGTCTTATTTCCTTTGGGGTCCTTTAATTTTTGTCCCATACAGTGCAACCCACGCCAGTCGACTAACAAGTACCTACTAACTGCTAGGTGAACAGAGGCAGCAGGTGTAAGGAAACGTACGGCAGAGTGGGTGCCTCTGAGCTAATTTCACTCTACTCCCAGTTTGGTGTACTAGCCTCAACGAGCAGTATTTTTTGCTATTGTAACCACGAACGAGTGTTATTGATCAATAACACTGCGACTAGTCGTGTGGTTCTCGCTCATCATGAGGCAGGCCAAAACAACATGGGTTCGAATCCTTGGTTAATCGCAGTGTTGTTATTGATCAATGCCACTCGTTCGTGGTTACGATAATATAAGATACTGCTCGTTGAGGCTAGTAAACTAAACGGGGAGTAGAATGAAATTACCTCAGAAGCACCCACACCACCGTATGTCGTCGGATTACGTTAAAACACCTAGCTCTGCTGGGTGCGTGATTATTGTAGGATTTGGTGGTCCTGTGGGTTAGTGTCATTTGGTTTTCGCTCACCAGGAGACTGGCCAAAACAATAGGGTTCGAATCCTTGGCTAGTCGCAGTGTTGTTATCGATTATATAAGAAAGAAAAGAGAATTCAATGGCACATAAAAACAGGAGAGGTTAACAATTGTTGACCAATACTTTCACTTTAAAAGAGAAGCAAAGAAACAGTTTAGGAAGGCTAAAAGACCCTTTGAAATTAAAGTAGCTAGATAAACACAAATCCTGAAGGATTCATTCAAGTGTATAGGACAAAGATCAGGCGAAAAACAGCAACACTGAAAATTAGGTGTGGACAGCATACTGTCAGTTTTCTCACAAGAAGAAAATAATATCCCAACAATAAATAAATATTCAGGTTCTGAAGAAAACTTATTAATATTACAGTAACTATTAGACAAACTAAACCAAAATAAGTCCCCGGGTCCTGACGAACTGTTTTTAAGAGTACTTAAGGAATGTACTCTAAAGAACCTGTTTAATCTATCAATCCACAATCGTGTTGTGCCAGAAATGTGGAAGATTGATAATGTAATTCCTATATTTTAAATCACATTACCGTCCAATAAGCCTGAGGTCCATAGTAGGCAAATTATAATAATCAGTTATTGCCAATATTATTAGAAGCAACCTTAATGAGTCTCAGCATGGACTCATAACAAATTCACAACTTATGGTATACTAATTTAAAAGCTTATAATGGCGAGAAAGTCTCAATATTGTATTCATATATGAACTCCTGCCTTTTCTCTTTAAAATGTGAGGATCATCTGTACGGAAAGATGAAGAATGAACCAGTTGCATCAGAAATGGATTTCTCCCACTTTCAATTTCAATCTGAATGATAATACTAGCAAGGGTGAATTAGATAGACTGAGAAGTGAGAGGGACTCAGTATATTAATAATGGTATAATTCAGAAACCAAAATTGTTTGATTCTGACGGAGGGACGATAATGGAATTCTTTTATTGTGAAAAACACCCCGTTATATAAAACTCCATTTCTCACACACAAAAAATTTTAGAATGTGGTATTGCTTCTCAACATTGCAAAGTTCAGTTGCAGCTCAGTTACTAATGTGAAATATGGGTAGAGTTAGCACTAAAAAATGGGAAGTCTATATAGTCATCTCCATATCTCCAAGCTGAATAATAATGATGATGATGATGATGATAATTATATTGAAAAGGCGTATACAAGACAGTTTGTAAATACTGAACATGACTGGGAGATGAAATATAATAAGATTTACTACTGAAGTGAATGTTGCAAATTTGTTTACAACAAAAGCTTTCGTAATATGGGATTATCAACACACACACACACACACACACACACACACACACACACACACACACACACACACACACAGACACACACACTCACACACACACACACACACACACACACACACACACACACACACACACATACACACACACCCACACACACACATACACACACACCCACACACACACACACACACACACACACACACACACACACACACACACACACACACACACACACACACACACACACACACACACACACACACACACAGGTGGCGAGGTGTCAGAGTGGGCACCTGTGACCAGCGGGGTCCCACAGGGGTCAGTCCTAGGACCAGTGCTGTTTCTGGTATTTGTGAACGACATGACGGAAGGAATAAACTCCGAGGTGTCCCTGTTTGCAGATGACGTGAAGTTGATGAGAAGAATTCACTCGATCGAAGACCAGGCAGAACTACAAAGGGATCTGGACAGGCTGCAGACATGGTCCAGCAATTGGCTCCTGGAGTTCAATCCCACCAAGTGCAAAGTCATGAAGATTGGGGAAGGGCAAAGAAGACCGCAGACGGAGTACAGTCTAAAGGGCCAGAGACTACAAACCACACTCAAGGAAAAAGATCTTGGGGTGAGTATAACACCAGGCACATCTCCTGAAGCACATCAACAAAATAACGGCTGCAGCATATGGGCGCCTAGCAAACCTCAGAACAGCATTCCGACATTTTAATAAGGAATCGTTCAGGACCCTGTATGAAAGGCCCCTGGGAGCTAGTGATCATTTGGTTCTGTGCTTCGACTACATAGTTGAGCTCCAAGTGGAGAGAGTAGCAGGAATATGTTGGGAAAAACCAAACTACAAAAGGGGGAATTACTCAGGCATGAGGAACTTCCTTCAAGACATTCAGTGGGAAAGGGAACTGACTGATGGACTATGTGGCAACAAAATGCAAGGAGGCAGAGGAGAGGTTTGTTCCCAAGGGAAACAGAAATAATGGGAAGAACAGAACGAGTCCTTGGTTCAACCAAAGGTGTAGGGAGGCAAAAACTAGGTGTACTAGAGAATGGAAAAGGTACAGAAGACAGAGAACTCAGGAAAATAAAGAGATTAGCCGAAGAGCCAGAAACGAATATGCACAGATAAGAAGGGAGGCTCAGCGACAATATGAAAATGACATAGCATCAAAAATCAAGACTGACCCGAAGCTGTTGTGCAGCCACATCAGGAGGAAAACAACAGTCAAGGACCAGGTAATCAGACTGAGGAATGGTGATGGGGAATTCACAAGAAACGACCGAGAGGTATGTCAGGAGCTCAACACGAGATTTAAAGACGTATTTACAGTGGAAACCAGTAGGACTCCAGGAAATCAGAACAGGGGGGTACGCCAGCAAGTGCTGGATGAGGGACATATAACCAAGGAGGAGGTGAAGAAGCTGCTATGCGAACTTGACACCTCAAAGGCGGTGGGACCAGACATCTCTCGGTGGGTCCTTAAAGAGGGAGCAGAAATATTTTGTGTGCCATTAACAAAGATCTTCAACACATCATTTGAAACTGGGCAACTCCCTGAGGTATGGAAGATGGCAAATGTAGTCCCAATTTTAAAAAAGGGAGACAGACATGAAGCACTGAACTACAGACCTGTATCACTAACGTGTATAGTATGCAAGATCATGAAGAAGATCGTCAGGAGGAGAGTGGTGGAGCACCTGGAAAGAAACAAGTGTATAATTGACAACCAGCACGGTTTCAGGGAAGGAAAATCCTTTGTCACAAACCTACTTGAGTTTTATGACAAGGTGACAGAAGTAAGACAAGAGAGAGAGGGGTGGATCGACTGCATTTTTTTTTGGACTGCAAGAAGGCCTTCGACACAGTTCCTCACAAGAGGTTACTGCAAAAGCATGAGGATCAGGCACACATAACAGGAAAGACACTGCAATGGATCAGAGAGTACCTGACAGGGAGGCAACAACGAGTCATGGTACGTGACGAGGTGTCAGAGTGGGCGCCTGTGACAAGCGAGGTTCCACAGGGGTCAGTCCTAGGACCTGTGCTGTTCTTGGTATATGTGAACGACATAACGGAAGGGATAGACTCAGAAGTGTCCTTGTTTGCAGATGATGTGAAGTTAATGAGAAGAATCAAATCGGATGAGGATCAGACAGGACTACAAAGAGACCTGGACAGGCTACAAGCCTGGTCCAGCAACTGGCTCCTTGAGTTTAACCCTGCCAAATGCAAAGTCAGAAAGATTGGGGAAGTGCAAAGAAGACCGCAGACACAATATAGTTTAGATGGCCAAAGACTGCAAACCTCACTCAAGGAAAAAGATCTGGGGGTGAGTATAACACCGAGCATATCTCCTGAGGCGCATATCAATCAGATAACTGCTGCAGCATACGGGCGCCTGGCAAACCTACGGATAGCGTTCCGATACCTCAGTAAGGATTCGTTCAAGACTCTGTATACCATTTACGTCAGGCCCATACTGGAGTATGCAGCACCAGTTTGGAATCCACACCTAGTCAAGCACGTCAAGAAATTAGAGAAAGTGCAAAGGTTTGCAACAAGACTAGTCCCAGAGCTACGGGGATTGTCCTACGAAGAAAGGTTGAGGTAAATCGGCCTGACGACAATGGAGGACAGGAGGGTCAGAGGAAACATGATAACGACATATAAAATACTGCTCGGAATAAACAAGGTGGACAAAGACGGGATGTTCCAGAGAAGGGACACAGACACAAGAGGTCACAATTGGAAGTTGAAGACTCAGATGAATCAAAGGGATGTTAGGAAATATTTCTTCAGCCATAGAGTAGTCAGGCCGTGGAACAGCCTAGAAAGTGACGTAGTGGAGCCGGGAACCATACATAGTTTTAAGACGAGGTATGATAAAGCTCATGGGGCAGGGAGAGAGAGGACCTAGTAGCAATCAGCGAAGAGGCGGGGCCAGGAACTATGACTCGACCCCTGCAACCACAAATAGGTGAGTACAAATAGGTGAGTACACACACACACACACACACACACTCACACACATACACACATACTCACACACATACACACATACTCACACACACACACACACACACACACACACACACACACACACACACGCACACACACGCACACACACACACACACACACACACACACACACACACACACACACACACACACAACACACACACACACCACACGCACCACACGCACCAAGCACACACACACCACACACACCAAACACACAAAACACACACACACACACACACACACACACACACACACACACACACACACACACACACACACACACACACACACACACACACACACACACACACACACACACACACACACACACACACACACACACACACACACACACACACACACACACATGCCACTCTCATCATACACACACACACTCACATTCTCACACACACAGATACACACACATACAACAGGCCTAGTGTCTAATTGACATGTGCCTAGGACAAAATGGTAACTAACACACCATCTCCCCTACATTAATCTGACCCTCGCTCATTGCATAAAAGTTCTTTACTGCTCTCGTTAACCTGTTCAATTCATTTGCAACATCTTCAGAATAACTTCCCTATCCACCCTTATCATATACAATATACAAATTCTGGATACAATCCTTCACACTTATTATTATGACTTATTTTAACCTCTGCTCCTCCTCACTGACCGACTGATTACCTCAGACTCCCTCTTAGCAGCTTCTGTCATTTTCTTTGTATTTGACTGATAATGTCTTATTGATCTACCTGCTGGTTTTCAAACTATTTATAATAAGTATATTTTCATCAGTATTTAAACTGTTGCAGTATTCTTGAATCGTGGTGTACAGATAGACTTCATATTTCATTTGCCAACAATTTCACGAATGAGAAAAAACTTGCCTAGCATGTTGAAGAAGACATGCACACTCACACACATACACACACAGACACACACACACAGACACACACACACAGGCACACACACACAGACACACACAGTTACACACACGGTTGAAGTACTCGGAAGAGTACAACAGGGTGTTCCTAGACAGAGACAGAACACAAACAGAACGACAGCAGCTTAGGGAGAGGCAAAAAAAGCGAAAGGAGCTAAGAAAGGAGACAAGGACAGAACCAGCAGATGTCAATCAGAGCAGGACAGAGTAGCAAGGGTAAGCACACAGAACTATCCTCAGAACCCCACAACCTATCACACCATCCCAACACAAACTACAATCCATACTCACAGCTTCCACCCAGCACCCAGCTATAGAATCCCACAGTATGCTACCAGGTCTCCTACCCTCACAGGCCCCCAAACCACAGTGTTGGAGAGGTAACTGTAGATATGGTACACAAACGCTGATGGAATAACAAATAAGTGGGAGGAGTGGCACGAAAGAGTCAAAGAGGCATCACCGGACATCATAGCACTCACAGAAACCAAGCTTATGATAACAGATGCCATCTTTCCAACGGGATACCAGACCCTGAGGAAAGACAGAGGGAACAGGGGGGTGGAGGAGTGGCACTGCTGATCAAAAACCTATGGAATTTTCATGAGCTGAAGAGAGTAGACAGCCGAGAAGCAAGCGATTACATAGCAGGAACGCTTCAATCTGGGGGTCCCAAAATGGTAATTGCAGTGATGTATAACCCACCACGGAACAGCAGGAGGCCAAGGCAAGAGTATGATGAGAGCAATAGAGCGATGGTTGACACACTGGCTGCAGTGACCAGAAGAGCTTATGTATGCAGGGCAAAGCTCCTGATCATGGGTGACTTGAACCACAAGGAAATCGATTGGGAGAACTTGGAGCCACATGGGGGCCAGATACATGGAGGGCTAAGATAATGGAGGTGGTACTTGAAAACCAGCAAGACTGAACCTAGTATTCACCTTGAGTAGGGCAGATATTGAGGACATCACATATGAAAGACCCCATTGGGGCCAGAGATCATGTGGTTTTAAGCGTCGAATACACAGAGCTACAAGTGAAACGGGAAGCACGAAGGCCAGAGCGAATGAAGCCAAACTACAAAAAAAGGGGACTACATGGGAATGCGGAACTTCCTGAATGGGGCTCAGTGGGACAGAGAACTGGCAGGAAAGCCAGTAATGAGATGATGGAATATGTAACAACAATGTGCAAGGAGGATGAGGAGAGGTTTGTACCAAAGGGTAACAGGAATAATGAAAAAGCCAGGATTAGCCCATGGTTCACCCAAAGGTGTAGGGAGGCAAACACCAAGGCAAAGGACCCAGGAAAATAAGGAGACCAGTAGTAGAGCCAGAAACGAATATGAACAGATAAGAAGGGAGGCCCAGCGACAATATGAAAACGACATAGCATCGAAAGTCAAATCTGACCCGAAGCTGTTATACAGCCACATCAGGAGGAAGACAACAGTCAAGGACCAGGTGATCAGGCTGATGAAAGAAGGTGGAGAACTCACAAGAAACGATCAAGAGGTATGTGAGGAGCTCAACACGAGATTTAAGGAAGTATTTACAGTAGAGACAGAAGGACTCTGGGGGGACAGACCAGATGGGGACACCAACAAGGAATACACCAACAAGTGCTGGACGACATACATACAGATGAGGAGGAAGTGAAGAAACTGCTAAGGGACATCGATACCTCAAAGGCAATGGGACCGGACAACATCTCTCCATGGGTCCTTAGAGAGGGAGCAGATATGTTGTGCGTACCACTTAACAACAATCTTCAACACATCTGGAAACTGAGCAGCTACCTGAGGTATGTAAGACGGCAAATGTAGTTCCAGTTTTTAAAAAAGGAGACACAAAAGAGGCACTTAACTATAGACCAGTGTCACTGACGTGTATAGTATGCAAAGTTATGCAGATTATTAGTAGGAGAGTGGTGGAGCACCTGAAATGAAACAATAGCATAAACCCCAACCAGCATGGATTCACGGAAGGCAAATCCAGTGTCACAAACCTACTGGAGTTTTATGATAAAGTAACAGAAGTAAGACACGAGAGGGACGGGTGCATTGATTGCATTTTCTTGGACTGCAAGAAGGCCTCCGACAGTTCCTCACTAGAGATTAGTCCAAAAGCTAGAGGATCAGGCGCATATAACAGGAAGGGCACTGAAATGGATCAGAGAATACCTGAAAGGGAGGGAATATCGAGACATGGTACTTGATGAGGTATCACAGTGGGCACCTGTGACGAGTGGGGGTCCCACAGGGGTCGGTCCAAGGACCAGTGCTGTTTCTGGTATTTGTGAACGACATGATGGAAGGGTTGGACTCAGAAGTGTTCCTGTTTGTAGATGATGTGAAGTTAATGAGAATTAAATCTGATGAGGACCAGGCAGGACTACAGAGACACCTGGACAGGCTGGACACCTGGTCCAGCAACTGGCTCCTGGAGTTTAACCCCACCAAGTGAAAAATTATGAAGATCGGAGAAGGGCAAAGAAGACCGCAGACAGAATATAGGCTAGGTGGCCGAAGACTGCAAACCTCACTCAAGTAGAAAGATCTTGGGGTGAGTATAACACCGAGCACATCTCCTGAGGCACACATCAACCAGATAACTGCTGCAGCATCTGGGCGCCTGGCAAACCTGAGAACAGCATTCCGACACCTTAGTAAGGAATCGCTCAAGACACTACACCGTGTACGTTAGGCCCATATTGGGGTATGCGGCACCAGTTTGGAACCCACACCTAGCCAAGCACGTAAAGAAACTAGAGAAAGTGCAAAGGTTTGCAACAAGACTAGTCCCAGAGCTAAGGGGAATGTCCTATGAAGAAAGATTAAGGGAAATCGGCCTGACGACACTGGAGGACAGGAGGGTCAGGGGAGACATGATAACGACATATAAAATACTGCGTGGAATAGACAAGGTGGACAAAGACAGGATGTTCCAGGGAGGGGACACAGAAACAAGAGGCCACAATTGGAAGTTGAAGACACAGATGAATCAAAGGGATGTTAGGAAGTATTTCTTCAGAGTTGTTGTCAGGCCGTGGAATAGCCTAGAAAGTGACGTAGTGGAGGCGGGAACCATACAGTGTTTTAAGGCGAGGTTTGATAAAGCTCATGGAGCAGGGAGAGAGAGGACCTAGTAGCAACCAGTGAAGAGGCGGGGCCGGGAGCTAGGACTCGACCCCTGCAACCACAAATAGGTGAGTACAAATAGGTGATTACACACACACATACACACCACACACACACCACACACACACCCCACACACACACACCACACACACACACACACACACACACACACACACACAAAGTTAACAGCCAAGGTGAGCTAGTGTATCCCAACCAGATTTAAAAATTCGTTCACAGAACGCTGGATGAAGAGGCTGGGCATCTGAGAAAGGAAATGCTATTGGGTCAAATTGGATACAGAGAAATGAAAGGAAAGGAAATGGAAAGAGGAGTTGGAGAGATTACTAATTATTTATGGCCTTGAGGAGGCTGATGGAAGGACGTATGATGAAACACAGCTGAAAGAAATAGCAGAGATAAAAATTATAATCAAAACACAAGAGGACATATCCCAACTGACAGATTTTCAGAAGCTTCAGAGGTATTTGAAACAAAATATTTGTCCAGTCAAACTGACATTCACGACAAAAATGGTATGAACCAGGATCATGCAACAAAAACCACAGTTTAAGGACTCCCGAAACTATCACGAGGTGTACCTCGACCATGAATGAATAATAAAACAACAGGATCATCTGAGAAAAAATAAAAAAACAAAGACGCCAGAGGTAGGAAGGTGAGACAAAGCAAGCAACGACAGGCAGGGAAGCTGTGCACTGGGTGGGACCACCAAGCACAACTATCCACAGAATAACTCACAGAGCCCCCTTATCCCCAAACAAGCACAATTACCCTAAATAAACCACAGTTCACAAACACACAGTCTCTGCCCCTCCCCAGCATGAGTAGCACTTTCAAAATAAGCTCTCCAAAAATCCCACCCTGCCTTCAATACCCCAAGTCACACCAACACCTCCCACTCCACAAAATGCAGTATTGGGAAAGAAAAATATATAGTACACCAACGCAGATGGAATGACAAGTCAGAGTAAGGAGTGCCTAGAACGAATCATGGAGGCATCCCCAGACATCATAGCACTCACGAAGATAAAGCTTACAGAGATGATAACAAACGCAATCTTTCCGATTGGCTATCAGATCCAGATGAAAGATGAAAGGATCAGAAGGGATGGAGGAAGTGCACTGCTCAGCAGAAACCAGTGGAATTTTGAGCAGATGTGCAGTGGGGAAACCGATGAGTGGATAGTAGAAAAATCTCAGACCTTGGGTCCCAAGGTGATTACAGTGATATACAACCCACCACTGAATAGCAGGAGACCAAGACAAGAGTACAATTAGAGTTACAGAGCATTGGTGGATACACTAGCTGAGGTGGCCAGATTGGCCCACATATGAAGGGCAAAGCTACTGGTCATGGGGAACTTTAAACAGAGATCGACTGGTAAAAACTGTGGCCACATGGGGGACCAGATACGTGGGGAGGTTAAGATGCTGTAGGTGGTAATGGAAAACTTCATGCACCAACATGTTAGGAACACAACCAGAGAGACAGAAGAAACCAGCAAGGGAAGGAAGGAAGAAACCAGACTTCAAAAGAGGGGACTACACAGGCAATTCCTACTTGAGGTGGAGTAGGAGAGAGCACGAGAAGGAGAAACAATAAATGAAATGAAACATGTGGCCTAAAGTGCAGGGAGGCAGAGAAGAAGTTCGTACCCAAGGGTAAGAGAAACGATGGGAAGGCCAGAGCGAGCCCATGGTTTACCCCGAAGTGTAGAGAGGTCGAAACGAAGTGTACTAGAGAACTGAAGAGGAGTAGAAGGCAAAGGATACAGGGAAAACAAGGAGCTGAGGTAAAGATTCAGAAGTGAATATGCATGGATAAAGTGGTGGGTCCGGTGGCATTATGAAAATAATATATCGAAAGGCAATCAGGTAATTAAGCTGAGGATGGATGGAGGGGAGCTCACAAGGAATGACCAGGAAGTATGTGAAAAGCTCAGCACAAGATTTAGGGAGGTATTTTCAGAGTGAACAGAAAGGCTTCCAGCAAACCTAGGTGGTAGAGTACACCAGCAAGTGCTGCACACACACTACACACAATCAAAAAAGAGGTGAAGAAATTGAGAGATAACATCTCTCCATAGATCCTGGGAGAGGGAGCAGATACAATGTGATTGGAGCTAGCAATAATCTTCAACAAATCTTTCTAAACAGGGCAATTATGATAGGTGTGGAAGACAGCAAATGTAGCCCCAGTTTAAAAAAAAAAAAGAGACAGACATTCACTGAGATGCATAGTATGTCAAGTCATGGAAACGTTTATCGGAAGAGTGGTGGACAATCTAAAATGAATTGGGCTCATTCATGACAACCAGCACACATTCAGGGATGGTACGCGATGATGTGTCGGAGTGGGCGCATGTTTCGAGTGGGGTTCCACAAGGGTCAGGCCTAGGCCCAGTGCACTTTCTCGTACATAAGATTGATATGGCAGAATGGATCAGAGGTGTCTCTGTTCGCAGAAGACGTGAAACTAATGAGGAGAATAGAAGTGGACTTGGATTAGGCGAGAATACAAAGTGATCTCGAAAGGCTGCAAGAATGGTCTGACAAAAGGCTCCTGGAGATTAACCTGAGCAAGAGCAAAGTCATGAAGCTTGGGGAAGGACAATGAAGTCCGCAGATGGAGCACAGGCTTTGGGGTCAAAGGCTGCAAAACTCACTCATGGAAAATGGCCTTGGGGTGAGGATCAGACGGAGCACATCTCCTGAGTCGCACATCAACCAAATAATTGCTGCAGCATATGGGCATCTGGCAAACTTAAGAAGAGCGATTCGACATTTGAGTAAGGAGTCATTCAAGACACTGTACACCGTGTACGTCAGGCCCATATTGGAGAATGCAGTACCAGTATGGAACCCACATTTGGTTAAGCACATCAAGAAACTGGAGAAAGTGCAAACGTTTGCAACAAGACTAGTCCCAGTGATAAGAGGTATGTCCTGTGAGGAGAGGTTAAGTGAACTCATCCATATAATATGTTAAGTGGAATTGAGAGGATGAACAGGGCCAGAATGCTGCAGAGATGGGATGTAGGAACAAGAGGAGACAACTGGAAGCTGAAAACTCAGATGAGTCATAGGTATGTTTTCATAACTATTTCTTCAGACTTAGAGTTGTCAGGAAGTGGAACAATCTGGAGAGTGAAGCAACTGAAGCAGAATCAATGTATAGCTTAAAGAAGAGGAGCGATAACGCTTATGGAGCCGGGAGAGAGTGAACCTAGTAACATCCAGCGAAGAGGCGGAGCCAGGAGCTCTGAATTGACTCCTGCAACCACTTATAGGTGAATACAACAAGCCGTCTATCGACAAGTGCTTTTGACAACTGGAAACTAACTCACACACAATCCAATGAGCTAGAATAAAAAATATATATGTCTCAGGAATATGTAACACGCTTAACACGTACTGTAAGTTGCATCAGGAGAAACCAAGTGGGTGATAAGTTAACAAAACTGAGTTAAATAAAACAATAGTGTGATCTAAGGAAACTCGCATATAACATGACACAGTTGTGTGTGCAGGTGTGCAGAAGCAATAAGAACATATATTTCATTGCCTCAACATAAAAATAAGTTCATACCACTCAGATGCACTTAGGATGAGTAAGTGCATCTGAGTGATATGTGACATCGTCACATTACTCAGTAATGTGACGTGCCGGGAGTTTCAAATTAGTAAATAAGGCCCTCGACCTGTGTTCCACATAAATTTTACACATTTACCAGTCTTTACTCAATTAAAACATGATCAGGAAACAGGTTTCTGACATTAGAGACACTATACCAGTTGGATGAATCTTATTGTGGCTAGCTGGTCCAGTGGCTAACGCGACGGTCCGGAGTTTTGAAACTCTCTGACCGCGGGTTCTATCCCGCCCGTGGTATGGTTTGGTTGCAATCGTGTCATTACGATTTCGTGAGTCATTAGAGACACTATTAAGCAAAGAGGAACTCTAACATAGTGAGCTGCTGAAGCACACGAAATATGATATGACGTCCGAGTTGTTTGCTTTTGCCTTGTTGGATTGATGTCGTGTTGGATTTGAAGATCAAACTGAGCTGGCTTTCCACAGTGGAGGGGTTTTCCGGGGTCAACGTCCCCTGCGGCCCGGTCCGTGACCAGGATTGGGGTAGCCACAACATTTGCTCCCTTTAGTTGGACGACGAAGGCCTACCCAGATGGACACAGGAATCAGACAGAGACAGGAATAAGGGAGCGTGAGTTGAGTAAGAGTATGTGTGTGTGTGTGTGTGTGTGTGTGTGTGTGTGTGTGTGTATGGGTTTGGGCGAATGGGTGAGTGGATGGGGAGGAATTGGGGTGGATAGGCGAGAAGCCACGAAAACAACCTCCACTTTCCTCTTGTGTGTGACATTCCTGGTCATTTGCAAATGGAGAAGCTGGATCATTGCAGTTAATGGCTTAGCGACTGATAATGAAACGAGCGAAAATGACAATAAGTCGTACCTGGGATGGCTGGTGAACTATGTGCTGATGAACTAGTGAACTATGACCATACACTGGTACACACATCACACATTGCTAATGCTAAGATAATTTGCGTCGAAATTTTGAAGAATTTCTGCATCTTGAATTAACAGAGAGGCGCCTCATCAAGCTGAATTTCAGCGGATGGTTGGAGTGTCGGTGTTCTCTTCCTTCGATAAACCATTAAAACAAATTCCCTCCCTCTATAACCATCGCTTGCCCCATGTTATGAGACTGGTTATTATGGCAAAGCAGGGATGAGGATAAGTCCACTATGATGTATATTATTTTCTTGTGAGTTCTTAAGAGCCACGTGTGTGGAATGAGTACAACACACACCCCAATACTCGTAGATTTATAAGACAGAGTAGGAGACCATTTTGCCTGTCCCAGAGAGAAGCAACTCAAGCTACTTTCAGCTCTAGCTGCCCCCTAGAGGACAAGGAATGCGCTGCCCCCAGGGACTACTGTTAGGTACTACTGCCCCTGGGACTACTGCCTGATACCTTATGTTCGGAACTGATATCACTGAAATAATTTCCTATTTATTTTGTTCAGGTGTCTCTGAAAAAAAAGTTAAGATAAATGAAACTTTACGTTTTGAAGATGACATCAGTAAGCAATTGTTTATTTTTACAAAAAAAAAAAGAAAAAAAAAACTACATTACTTGAGGGAGAAACTGAGGTTATTAATGATTGTAGCCACAACATGAGACGCGCCAGTGAAATCTGAGAGGACTGTAATTTGGAGTTTTTAAACAAATAAGATACCGATGAAATACAATTTGCAGACATGAATACATTGCAAAGAAAAAATATTGCAAGACGTTTAGGAATAACAAAGAAACTAAAACAGAAAGAACGAACCTTGCGATCAGAAGCATGATTAGATTTAAACTGAGTTGTTTTTGACTGGAGGAAAATGTGATAATACAACAGAAAGGTAAACCTGTGAATAAACGTCAAGTTACAGGTGAAGTTCGTGCTGTGAGAGACAAAATACCGGAGACTACTAAGCTAAGAAATATTGAGTGGTGTGACGAGGTGAGACGAGTGAACAATGTAATATATCTAGTAACAGAAAAATCGTTATCATGGTAAATGTCTCTGTAATCAACTTTCAACTTTAAAATGAGGACGACTAAAAGATCAAAATATCGGTTGTGCATTCGAAACGCTGTTCTTGTTTAAAGATGATTCTGAGGAATGAGAGTTCTCTATGAGACTTGATGAGAAAACCTGAAGAATATTTCCCCGATGATTCATCTGTAACTGAGAAAATGCTCAAAACAAAATTATTCAAAATATAGAGAAAAATGAGAAAGATGAGAGGCTAAAAATCATTTAAACTTCAGCTATTGTAGTTCGTGAGGATATTAGAACAAATGTGGACATTGATTTTTGGGGGTATATTTTAAAATCCTCAATGTTCGAGACAAAGTATATAAACTGAACAACAATCGCTAAGTCCATAATTGCTAAAACAGAACTGCGATCATTTATTGGCATTTTGTGTGTCCATCTGCTCTTCCACTACCGTCCAGGTGATGAATTTAAGATGAACAACAAACTTGCAGCATCCGTAGAAAAATCTAAATCATAACCCGAGATTGGAGACTCCAGTAGGGAAATGAGGATAATATCATGTTTTGAGACTCTCTGATCGCGGGTTCTATCCCCGCCCGTGGTATGGTTTTTTTTTAATGTCATGTATTCCATCAAAGGTTCATTAACTACCGAAGATTCAAAGGATTAGTTCGAAAAGAACTGGAGTTACAATTGCTAAGAAATGTCATGTCTCAGGATATCATTCTTATACACAGGATGAAACGCTTTTAGATGACTGAATCATCATGACAGGGCGGAGCAACATAAGATAATAGGAGAGAGAGAGAGAGAGAGAGAGAGAGAGAGAAAGAGAAATAGAGAGATGACAGTTGTTAACTATATTACGTATGTAACCAAACGTACATATATCATTGTACAAAAAAGAGATATACGTGTGGCAGGACTAAGCTGCATTACATTATATTAATATATCAGAGAAGCTCAACCCTCACTTTGTTTGATAAAGAGAAAGGAAAAAAAAAATGCCCAGCGTGGTTCACGGAGCTGGAATCAAAGCACGACAGTTGCCATTCACATACACGTACACTCTCGTACTTAATCCTCGCCCATGGAATTGTTTACAGTCGTGTCATTACGATTTCGTAAATCATACTCCCATATACTCACATACTCACATACGTAATATAGGAGTACACAAATATATGTAATTATGTTGACACACACCAGTATACACGGTCATAAGAGAGAAGAGATGGAGGGAGGAGAGGGAACCGAAAATTAAGACTGACTAACTTAAAAGCAAGACTCTTCGGTGTAAGTTCATATTGACACAATTATAATTAACATGGCTCACTTTTGTGTACTGAGATTCAGATAGACACAAACTACAGCGAGAAACAATTAATACAACAGAACGTCAAGGAGCATTGTCCAGAGTATTACCACACGTTGACTTATGGAGAGATAACCTGTGGACAAACCTTGGTAAATATAGACGAACTGTCGCACGCAAACGTGATAACTGGAGCCTTTGTCACACGATTATTACGATTTTTGTGACTTTTTAATCTTAGCTTTGAGGCCTTTGAAGGCCGCTGAAGAATAAGAATAGGAGGATGAGGGAGATTAGGAAGTGGAGGAAGAGCAAGAGGAGGAGAAGGAAGAAGAGAAAGTAGAAAAAAGAATAGAATGATGAAAAGAAAGAAGAAAAAGAAGAAGACGAGAAGGAAGAGGAGGAGGCAAAGGAGAAAAACGAGAGGAGGAGAAGGACTACGAATGAAATGATGATGATGATGCGGAGAAGAAGGAAGAGAAAGATGATGATGAAGAAAAATAGCAGAAAGGCTATGAAGGAAGTGTGAAAGATGGGGAAGAGTACGGGAAACATGCGAGAGAAGAGAAAAAGGAAAAGATGAGAAAGGAAAAGGTAATGGGAAGGAAGAGAACAGGAGGGACAGGAGGAATAATATTAGGAGAAAGAGGAAGAAGAAAGAGGTGGAGGAAAAAGAGAAAAATAGAGGAGCAGAAAGGGAAGGTAGGAAAGAGGAAGTATCCTTGAGATATAACACAATGCTGGTCGATAAGAGCTCACCAGCCAGCCAGGATAAATACCTGAACACCAACCTCGCTTTCTTTCACCTCCCTTCTTCCTTGCTTCCTTCCTTCCTTCCCTCCCTTCCTACTTCCTTTCCTCCCTTTTTCTTTCATTGCCTCCTTCCTTTTTCTTCCTGCCTTCCCTTATTTCTCTCCCTTTCTCCTTCCTTTTTCTTCCTGCCTTCCCTTATTTCTCTCCCTTCCTCCTTCCTTCCTCCTTGCGTCCCTTCCCTTTTCGTTTTTCCAATATTTCCTCCCTTTCTCTTTGCATTCCTCTCTCTCACCCTTCCTTACCTACCTACTTCTTTAATTCACTCCCTCCCTCCCTTCCTTCATTTTTAGTTCCATCCCTTACTTAGCTTTTTCCTTCTTTCTTGTCTAGCTAATTCCTTCCGCTTCTTTCTTCCCATCTCCTTCCATTCTTCCTTCCCTCTGTCCCACCCTCACTCTCTCCTACCTCATTTCCCTGTTCCCTCTCTTCCTCCTTTCCAATCCCATTATTTTAATTTTTCGTCAATTTCTCCTTCCCTCGCCACTGTCAACCTATCAAGGGTTACTAATATCATGCGCCCCATACCCACCCTGTGGGTGGTTGTCAAAGAGCTACAGAGGCATATAAATGTTTGACAAATTGGGACCAACATTTGTAATCACTAAGCAAATTACAGTGATACTGAAATACATTTAAAAAAATTATTCACTTCAGAACAACGGCAATGAGTTTTCAGTATTATGAATTTCATCACAATATTACACTGCACTTTTCAGTAGTTATGAGTTATTTACAATACATAATGTTTAGGTAAATGTGGAATGATGAGAAATGAACTGGAACTAATGTCCTGCTGTCTGTTTTAGTTGTGTCAGACTACTGAATGACACTAAAACACGTTTAATGCAGTCTTTCCTGGAAGACACAGACTCTTATCTGTTTATGATTTCTGTCGCCCATTCGGAGGCAATGAGCATATCCCATCTGACAGTCAAGTAGTTAAGAGCATTTATGGAAATAGCTAATCACTTGCAATTAGAATGTCAACTTTAGAGACATGGACACATTTCAATGCCTTATCATTGAAGCGTGATCTAATTTCTCTATGGAAACCATCTCTGACAACAATAACAGTACCAGCTGAAACAACTTCAAGACGAATCGTTGATTGTAATTCCGTGATGATCTTTAAGTAAAAGAGAGGGATAATAATTTGGAAAGACGTAATTTCCCATGGCTCTGAAAAGTGCAGTTGTTGCCTTAACACATGCAGCGACCTCAGAAATATAGCCCAATAATTATATATATTTCCACTTTCGTCTATTGCTATGTTATGTAAAAGGACACAGGTGCAACTAATGTGACATTTTATTGTGGCAACGTTTCGCTCTCCAGGAGCTTTATCAAGCCGTTACAATAAAATACAACATTAGTTGCCCCTGTGTCCTGTTACCTAACATATTGTTGGTAATTCTACCAACATTAATGCAATCTATTATTATATTGATAATGTATATATTAAATTGCTAACATGTTTTATTTACTAGTTGTCTTATATCACTAGCTACGTGTGTAGGAAGGCTGTAATAACTACACTCTGCTTGCTAACAGGAAAGTTTTGACCGGCTACCCGCACTGCAAACTACCTGAACGATTGTTTACTCTGACATGTGGAATGCTGGTGGGTATAATCTCGCATCTGCAGCATTCCTTCTCTCTCTCTCTCTCTCTCTCTCTCTCTCTCTCTCTCTCTCTCTCTCTCTCTCTGTCTCTCTCTCTCTCTCTCTCTGTCTCTCTCTCTCTCTCTCTCTCTCTCTCTCTCTCTCTCTCTCTCTCTCTCTCTCTCTCTCTCTCTCTCTCTCTCTCTCTCTCTCTCTCTCTTTTATTTTCTTTTAATTTTTTTTTACACAGGGTTTGACAAGGTTAAGGATCCCTAGCTTTATTGACAAGGTATTTACAAGTTAAGGATTCCTAACTTTATTGGCAAGCTAAGAGCTGTTACCTACATCAGCTCATTTGAAAGCATTTTTATTGTTATGAGACATACAAGTAGGGAACAGGATGAAGTTGGAGCCATCTGTGGGCCAGCATTTTCATTTGATCAACTGACTTTATCTGGTTGACATCATTATGCTGTACGAATGTGTTTCATACTCGAGTCATCCTGGGTATATAGGATCTCAGATGGAGTGATGTTCTGGAGAAGGGTACAGCCAGAGTGAAGTTGCTGCTTTCTGCCAGTCTTGTGGCATAAAAGTTTGTTTCACGCTGTCCTCGAAGTGGATCCAAGTGTGGTACTATGACAATATTGATCTTGTACATAACAGTAAGCCCACCCACATTCCTCCTGTGTTGAAGGCTCTGCTGAAATGACAGATCTATCCAGGATGGGTCCAGGCGAGAGATGAGACGTCTTGCTCTGTTCTCTACTCTGTCAAGCAGTCGCAGATGAGAGGGGGTGCAGGCAAACCAAGAAAGTGGAGCATACTCAAGGTGTGAGCGTACTTGTGCCTCGTACAGAATCTTGCAACCCCTACTGTCAAGCAGATGCGAGATATGGCGAAGTGCTGTAAGCTTCCTGGCTGCCTTGTTTGCAAGATTTACAACATGGTTCTTCATGGTTAGTTTGGAGTCAAATTTCACCCAAAGGATATCAACTTCTTCTCCAGGCGCCAACACCCTCCCATTATTCATCCTTACTACTGCACCAGCATTACCATCATGGTGCCTAGAGACTATCATCATTTGCGTTTTCTCAGGTGCAAATGTTACTTGCCATCTATTTCCCCAAGCTGATATAGCTCTCAGCTGGTGATCTCTTGGATAAGTGAATGTCAGTGTACAGTCGTCTGCATATGCATGTGATTCTGTGATGAGATGAAGAAGGTCGTTGAAGTAGACATTCCATAACAATGATCCCAGCACGCTTCCTTGTGGAACACTTGCCCCAATAGGATGTCTTGCTGATTCCGTTCCATTGAGAACTACACTTAGAGATCTACCATGAAGGTAATCACTGAGGAGACATAGCGTAGAGCCTGCAGTTCCCAATGCTTGAAGTTTTGCTAAGAGGCCCTGGTGACACACCCGGTCGAAAGCGCCAGCAATGTCCAGTGCTTAGTGATCAAAGAAACTAATTTCCGCAGACGCAAGTGCCTCGAATCAGCACTGATCGATGTTTCGAATACAATTAAACAAAACAACGGCAACTTCACTATCTCTGAAGTCTTAGCAAGAATCCTCCTGAAAACAGTAAACCCTGCCATCACATAGTCTCTCCTGTTTTACTACACAAAGCACATTACAGAGATGAACACTGAAACAGTCTATATTTGTCTAACCTATTTTTATGTTACCCAAGTAATAGCTTTTATATCCTTTTATTCATGTACGAATTAATTGCTCTACCATATTGTATTATTACTACTACTACTTTTGTCAATACTACTACTACCACCATTAGTGAACATCTAAATGTTACCTCACTAGTATTGCACCTCACTCAGAGCCTTTATATACCCTCTGTGTCCATGTATTGTTTGTAATGGCTTGATAAAGCTCCTGGAGAGCGAAACGTTGCCACAATAAAATGTCACATTAGTTGCACTTGTGTCCTTTTACTTTACATATTGTCGGTAATTCTGCCAACTTTATTACAAGTTAAGAGCTGTTGCCTACATCAGCTCATTTGATGTCTCTTCCTTTCGCTGGACCTCTTCGAGGGAACAGCTCTCTTCTCTTACTTGCCTGGGAGAACACTGTTCTCTTCTTCTCGTGTCATGTAACTCTGTGATACTCTGTTCATAGAGCTTTATTTAAAGCTATTGATTTCTAACATTTAGAGGTTGTATGTCGTATGTCACTGTTTATGCTTCACTTCTCGAATCTAACTCTGGATCGACCTTGTTCTGATTGGCATGTACTTTCTGTCGTAGTCGGGGTTTGGAAGTTGCTGAATTCAGATTCAGTGGAGCTTTTTTTTTTATATTGCCGTATATGTAGACTATTACACACACACACACACACACACACACACACACACACACACACACACACACACACACACTCGACGTGCAGACGTGGGTACACAAGGCTCCGAGAACCTTCGTGTTTTTGAGGGGTGCAACAACCCCTAGCAGTAATCAGTGGTAGTGACAAAGTCAGTGAACAAACCTACGAGTGATAACTATAGTTATTAGTTGAAAAAATTCGAGGGGGAACCTAAATTCAGTATTTTCTTTTAAAAGTGCCAAACCGTTGTGGATCTACTAGGCACTGTTGCCACACAGATACAAACATAAAAATATCAAAGTGTGGAAACGGGTGATCAAGAATTACCAGCGTTTGGTTAACAAGTGAAATGTGGGGACCGTAATGTGAGAGTGAAAAAGTTAATAGGCAAAAGGAGAAAGAAAAAATAAAATATACAACAAGGGAAGGTGGCAGTAGGCCTACTGAAGCAGTGACGTCACAACAGTTTGTATGCCATTATACATATAAAGTGTAACACCGAATGTGAAGTGTATTCTGTAATAAGTGAAAAGTGAAATCACTTGAGGAATGCGGGATGCATGAGCATATATGATTATAAACATCACGGGTGAAGGAGTTACAAATTAGTGAGAGAAGGCCTATGTACGACCACTACGTCATCAGCTTCTGGCAACTTGTCATCACACCGCTGTCAGCACAAGTATTCCACCTGTTGAGGTTGCATATTGCAAGATTGAGTCTGGTCCTGCATCACTGTTAGATACTGGTCACTCACTCCTGCAAGCCATTACCAGAATTAGAGTAGAAATAGCATAGAGGACAGTGCAAGGTGTAAAGCGGTAGTGAGGGATATGTCAGACACTTAAGCTGAGACAAGCTAAATTTTACAACCTAGCTACTTTCTGAATTTTAGAAGTAGAATCGATAAGTGTTACAAGTATTGGTAAGCTTAGAATTACTGGTATCTACCAGTATTTATTAGCAGTATGAATACTTAGAAGTGGGGGCACGCACACACACACACACACACACACACACACACACACACACACACACACAGGCTGCAGAACTGGTCCAGCAATTGGCTCCTGGAGTTCAATCCCACCAAGTGCAAAGTCATGAAGATTGGGGAAGGGCAAAGAAGGCCGCAGACGGAGTACAGTCTAGGGGGTCAGAGACTACAAACCTCACTCAAGGAAAAAGATCTTGGGGTGAGTATAACACCAGGCACATCTCCTGAAGCGCACATCAACCAAATAACTGCTGCAGCATATGGGCGCCTAGCAAACCTCAGAACAGCATTCCGACATCTTAATAAGGAATCGTTCAGGACCCTGTACACCGTATACGTTAGGCCCATATTGGAGTATGCGGCACCAGTTTGGAACCCACACCTAGCCAAGCACGTAAAGAAACTAGAGAAAGTGCAAAGGTTTGCAACAAGACTAGTCCCAGAGCTAAGAGGTATGTCCTACGAGGAGAGGTTAAGGGAAATCAACCTGACGACACTGGAGGACAGGAGAGATAGGGGGGACATGATAACGACATACAAAATACTGAGAGGAATTGACAAGGTGGACAAAAACAGGATGTTCCAGAGATTGGACACAGTAACAAGGGGACACAGTTGGAAGCTAAAGACACAGATGAATCACAGGGATGTTAGGAAGTATTTCTTCAGCCACAGAGTAGTCAGTAAGTGGAATAGTTTGGGAAGCGATGTAGTGGAGGCAGGATCCATACATAGCTTTAAGCAGAGGTACGATAAAGCTCACGGCTCAGGGAGAGTGACCTAGTAGCGATCAGTGAAGAGGCGGGGCCAGGAGCTCGGACTCGACCCCCGCAACCTCAACTAGGTGAGTACAACTAGGTGAGTACACACACACACACACACACATACACACACACACACACACATACACACACACACACACATACACACACACATACACACATACACACACACATACACACATACACACACACATACACACACACACACACACACATACACACATACATACACACACACACACACACACACACACACACACACACACACACACGTACACACACACACATACACATACACACACAGGAACAAGCACTTGTAAGCTGTAGTACACACGCAAACACACATACACAGGATTTCACACCGTCCTGTGAACTGACCATCTGAACCTTTCTCCTCTCCCCCCCCCTCTTTCTACCCTAAGTAGACCTATCTCTACCTCTCTCACTCTTTACCTATATCTCTCTCTCTACCTATCTCTCTCTCTTCCCTCTCCCATCTCTCCCCTCTAACATCTCTTACCTCTAACACCTCCCCCCCTCTAACATCTGTCCCCTCCCATTATCTCTCCCCTCTCCCTTTCCCCACCTCTCTCCCATCCTCCCCTCCCTCTCCCCCTAGCCTCTCTCCCCTCTCGCTCTTCCATCTCCCCCCTCTTTCCCCCTTCTCCCCCTCTTTGCCTTCTCTTTCTCTCTCCCTCTCTCTCCCTCTCTCTCTCTCTCTCTCTCTCTCTCTCTCTCTCTCTCTCTCTCTCTCTCTCTCTCTCTCTCTCTCTCTCTCTCTCTCTTGCTCTCTCTCTTGCTCTCTCTCTTGCTCTCTCTCGTCCCCATTTTCCCTTCTAACTCTCCCCTCTCCTACTCTTCCCTTCACTCTCTCTCCCCCTCTACCTTTCCCTTCTCTCTTCTCTCACAAAAAAAAAAATGGTGGGGACTCGCAGGAACCAAGGATCAGATGAGAATGGTTCTGGTAGGGAGGAGTGGATGGAGGAGCAGTGGAAAAGGATGGAACAAGAGTGGGAGAGAAAATTAGGAGAGCTTTCTGAAAAAATGGAGAAAGAGCTCTCTGTGAAATTGGAAAAGAGGTTGGAGAAGGAGACAAAGAATTGGGAGGCACAAGTCGAAACTGCAGTAGCCAAGATAAGGGTCCTAGAAGTTGAGATAAATAGGCTGAAGCGGGTTACAGGGGCAGTGACCAGAGAAGACACAGCATATGAAGCTGCGAGGCCGAACAGGAAGGAAGGAACTATGAATTATGCTAAGGTCACATCAGTCTGCCAAGGAGGACCAAGGAGTGAAAGGGAAGATCAGCTGGTTGCAGATGGAGAGGGTGATAGGTCGAATGCTGAGGCACAACAAGGCTATCAAGAGCCACTGGAAAAATCAAGGGAGAAACTGACCACATACAGGCAGGATCCAGAGTCACAGACGGTGAGGCAATGGGAGGAAGAAAGGGCAAAATCAGTGTTTATCCATGGGCTTCAGGAGAGAGAGGAAAGGACACACACTGAAAGGCAGCAGGAAGAAAGAAAGGAGATTGAGAAAATCATCACGGAAATAGGTGAAGAGATGGACGAGATTGTAAATTTTCAGAGAATAGGGGGGTACTCGAAGGGGAGAAACCGACCAATCAAGCTGATTCTCAGGGCGGAAACAGTGCGGAACAGGATCCTCCAAGAGAAACCACGATTGAAATACTCGGAAGAGTACAAGAGGGTGTTCCTAGACAGAGACAGAACAAAATCAGAACGACAGCAGCTGAGGGAGAGGACAAAAATGTGAAAGGAGCTAGGAAAAGAGACAAGGAGGGAACCAGCAGAGGTCAGTCAGAGCAGAACAGAACAGCAAGGGCAAGCACACACACAACTACTCTCAGAACCGTACAACCTATCACACCATCCCAACACACACTACAATCCATACCCACGGCCTCCACCCAACACCGAGCTATAGAATCCCACAGTATGCCACCAGGTCTCCCACCCTCACAGGCCCCCCAAACCACAGTGTTGGAAAGGAAACTGAAGGTATGGTACACAAACGCTGATGGAATAACAAATAAGTGGGAGGAGTGGCATGAAAGAGTCAAAGAAGCATCACCGGACATCATAGCTCTCACAGAAACCAAGCTTACAGGTATGATAACAGATGCCATCTTTCCAACGGGATACCAAATCCTGAGGAAAGACAGAGGGAACAAGGGGGGTGGAGGAGTGGCGTTGCTGATCAAAAATCGCTGGAATTTTGATGAGCTGGAGAGAGGAGACAGCGGAGAAGAAAGTGATTACATAGTGGGAACACTTCACTCTGGAGGTCCCAAGGTGGTAATAGCAGTGATGTATAACCCACCACAGAACAGCAGGAGGCCAAGGCAAGAGTACGACGAGAGCAATAGAGCGATGGTTGACACACTGGCTAGAGTGGCCAGAAGAGCTCATGCATGCAGGGCAAAGCTCCTGATCATGGGTGACTTTAACCACAGGGAGATCGATTGGGAGAACTTGGACCCACATGGGGGCCAAGATACATGGAGGGCTAAGATGATGGAGGTGGTACTGGAAAACTTCATGTGCCAACACGTAAGGGGCACTACAAGAGAGAGAGGAGAGGATGAACCAGCAAGGCTGGACTTAGTATTCACCTTGAGTAGTGCAGATATCGAGGACATGACATATGAAAGACCCCTTGGGGCCAGTGACCATGTGGTTTTAAGCTTCGAATACACAGTAGAGCTACAAGTGGAGGGAGAAGCAGGAAGGCCAGGACGAATGAAGCCAAACTACAAGAAAGGGGACTACACAGGAATGAGGAACTACCTGAACGGGGTTCAGTGGGACAGAGAACTGGCAGGGAAGCCAGTTAATGAGATGATGGAATATGTAGCAACAAAATGCAAGGAGGCTGAGGAGAGGTTTGTACCCATGGGTAACAGGATTAATGAAAAAGCCAGGATGAGCCCATGGTTTACCCAAAGGTGCAGGGAGGCAAAAACCAAGTGTGCTAGGGAATGGAAGAAATATAGAAGGCAAAGGACCCAGGAGAATAAGGAGAACAGTCGTAGAGCCAGAAACGAATATGCACAGATAAGAAGGGAGGCCCAAAGACAATATGAAAATGACATAGCAGCGAAAGCCAAATCTGACCCGAAACTGTTGTACAGCCACATCAGGAGGAAAACAACAGTCAAGGACCAGGTAATCAGGCTAAGGAAGGAAGGAGGAGAGACAACAAGAAATGACCGTGAAGTATGTGAAGAACTCAACAAGAGATTCAAAGAAGTGTTCACAGAGGAGACAGAAGGGACTCCAGAAAGACGGAGAGGTGGGGCACACCACCAAGTGCTGGACACAGTGCACACAACCGAGGAAGAAGTGAAGAGGCTTCTGAGTGAGCTAGATACCTCAAAGGCAATGGGGCCAGATAACATCTCCCCATGGGTATTGAGAGAGGGAGCAGAGGCGCTATGTGTACCCCTAACAACAATATTCAATACATCTATCGAAACAGGGAGATTGCCTGAGGCATGGAAGACAGCAAATGTAGTCCCAATCTTTAAAAAAGGAGACAGACATGAAGCATTAAACTACAGACCAGTGTCACTGACATGTATAGTATGCAAAATCATGGAGAAGATTATCAGGAGAAGAGTGGTGGAACACCTAGAAAGGAATGATCTCATCAACAGCAGCCAACATGGTTTCAGGGACGGGAAATCCTGTGTCACAAACCTACTGGAGTTCTATGACATGGTGACAGCAGTAAGACAAGAGAGAGAGGGGTGGGTGGATTGCATTTTCTTGGACTGCAAGAAGGCGTTTGACACAGTTCCACACAAGAGATTGGTGCAAAAACTGGAGGACCAAGCAGGGATAACAGGGAAGGCACTACAATGGATCAGGGAATACTTGTCAGGAAGACAGCAGCGAGTCATGGTACGTGGCGAGGTGTCAGAGTGGGCACCTGTGACCAGCGGGGTCCCGCAGGGGTCAGTCCTAGGACCAGTGCTGTTTCTGGTATTTGTGAACGACATGACGGAAGGAATAGACTCTGAGGTGTCCCTGTTTGCAGATGACGTGAAGTTGATGAGAAGAATTCACTCGATCGAAGACCAGGCAGAACTACAAAGGGATCTGGACAGGCTGCAGACCTGGTCCAGCAATTGGCTCCTGGAGTTCAATCCCACCAAGTGCAAAGTCATGAAGATTGGGGAAGGGCAAAGAAGGCCGCAGACGGAGTACAGTCTAGGGGGTCAGAGACTACAAACCTCACTCAAGGAAAAAGATCTTGGGGTGAGTATAACACCAGGCACATCTCCTGAAGCGCACATCAACCAAATAACTGCTGCAGCATATGGGCGCCTAGCAAACCTCAGAACAGCATTCCGACATCTTAATAAGGAATCATTCAGGACCCTGTACACCGTGTATGTTAGGCCCATATTGGAGTATGCGGCACCAGTTTGGAACCCACACCTAGCCAAGCACGTGAAGAAACTAGAGAAAGTGCAAAGGTTTGCAACAAGACTAGTCCCAGAGCTAAGAGGTATGTCCTACGAGGAGAGGTTAAGGGAAATCAACCTGACGACACTGGAGGACAGGAGAGATAGGGGGGACATGATAACGACATACAAAATACTGAGAGGAATTGACAAGGTGGACAAAGACAGGATGTTCCAGAGATTGGACACAGTAACAAGGGGACACAGTTGGAAGCTGAAGACACAGATGAATCACAGGGATGTTAGGAAGTATTTCTTCAGCCACAGAGTAGTCAGTAAGTGGAATAGTTTGGGAAGCGATGTAGTGGAGGCAGGATCCATACATAGCTTTAAGCAGAGGTATGATAAAGCTCACGGCTCAGGGAGAGTGACCTAGTAGCGATCAGTGAAGAGGCGGGGCCAGGAGCTCGGACTCGACCCCCGCAACCTCAACTAGGTGAGTACACACACAAGGCTAGAAACAAGGCTAAAATTAGTAGAGAAGAACCAGAGTAGAGCGGAGTAACAAGCGCAAACACCCACAGAACCACCCTCAGAATCCCACAGCCAAACATATTATCCCAGTACATAGCACACTCCATACCCACAACACTACACAGTAGAATCTCATAACACCCTGCCAGGTCCCCCACTCAACCAGCTCCCCATCCCCAGAATAGTGTGTTGGAGAGGAAACTGAAGGTATGGTACACACCAACGCTGATGGAATAAGAAATGAGTGGGAGGAGCAGCACGAAAGAATCACAAAGGCATCACCAGATATCATAGCTCTCACAGAAACCAAGCTCAGGAATGATAACAGATGTCATCTTTCCAACCGGATATCAAAATCCTGAGGAAAGACAGAGGGAACAAAGGGGGTGGAGGAGTGGCACTGCTCATCAAAAACCAATGGGATTTTGAGTAGTTGGAGGGAGGAGACGGGAGAAGCAAAGGGCTACATATTAGGAACACTTCAGATTGGAGGTCCCAAGGTGGTTATTAAGGTGATGTACAACCCACCACAGAATAGCAGGAGGCTAAGACAAGAATATGATGAGAGTAACATAGCGACGGTTCACACACTGCCTGAAGTGGCCAGAATTGCTCATGTGGGCAGGGCAAAGCTACTGGTTGTGTGTGACTTCAGTCACAAAGAAATCGACTGGGAAAACCTGGAGCCACATGGGGGGCCCAGAAACGTAGAGAGCTAAAATGTTAGAGGTGGTACTGGAAAATGTCATGCATCAGCACGTTAGGGACACTACCAGAGAGGAAAGGACGAACCAGTAATATCTGCACTACTCACCTTGAGTGATGCAGAGGACATCGCGTGATCACTAACGCCGAGGGGCTAGTGATCACGTGGATCGGAGTTTTGAATACATAGTAGACTTACAAGTGGAAAGAGGAGAAGGAAGGGCAGGACGAATGAGGCTAAACTACAAGAAAGGGGACTACACAGGCATGAGAAATTTCCTGCACGAGATTCAGTGGGACAAAGAACTGGCAGGAAAATCAGTAAATGAAATGATGGCATATGTGACAATATGAAAAGAAGCGGAGGGCAGGTCTGCACCCAAGGACAACAGAAGTAATGAGAAGGCCAGGAGGAGCCCTTGATACACCGAAAGGTGTAGAGAGGTTAAAACCAAGTGTGCTAGAGAATGAAATAAGTATAGAAGGCAAAGGACCCAGGGAAAAAAAAGAGCCAGAAATGAATATGTTCAGATATGCAGGGAGGCCCAACGACAATATGACAATGACATAGCAGCGAAAGCCAAGTCCGACCCGAAGTGGTTGTAGAGTCATATCAGGAGGAAAACAACAGTCAAGGATCAGGCAATCAGGCTGAAGAAGGAAGGAGGAGAGATCACACGAAACGACTGAGAAGGATGTGAGGAGCTAAACATGTGATTTAAAGTATTCACAGTGGAGAAAGGACTCCAGAAAGACGGAGGGGTGGCGTACATCATCAAGTGATGGACACAATACTTACAAATGAGGAAGAAGGGGTGAAGTGGCTGCTAAGAGAACTAGATACTTCAAAGGCGATGGGGCCTGATAACATCTCTCCGTAAGTCCTAAGAGAGGGAGCAGAGGCGCTCCGTGTGCCACTAACAACAATCTTCAACACATCCATAGAAACAGGACGACTACCTGAGGTATGGAAGACAGCAAGTGTAGTCCCAATTTTTAAAAATAAAAAGTCAGACACCCAACATTAAAATACAGATAAAAATAAGAATGTACAATACCGTGACTGGAACAATACACAAATAACCCGCACATAGGAGAGACCTGGACCATTTACAAAGTCACACAGATCACTACAAACCAGAGTCGTTGACATGTATAGTATGCAAAGTCATGGAGAAGATTATCAGAAGAGTGGTGGAGCAAATAGCTTAATAACAGACAGCACGGATTTAATGACGAGAAATCCTTTGTCACAATCCTACTGAAGTTCTATGACAAGGTGACAACAGTAAGAAAAGAGAGAGAGAGGCAGGGATAACAGGTAGGGCGTTAGTGACGTTAAGCATTAGCTAGTCATGGTACGTGATGAGGTGTCAGAGTGGGCGCCTGTGACGAGTGGGGTTCCACAGGGGTCAGTCCTAGGATCGGTGCTGTTTGTGGTATATGTGAATGACATAACGGAAGGAATACAATCAGAAGTGTCCCTGTCTGCAAACGTTGAGAAGTTAATGAGCAGAATTTAATCGGAGGAGGATCAGGCGGAACTACAAAGGAACCTGGACAGGCTGCAAGCCTGGTCTAGCAACTGGCTTCTGGAGTTCAACCCCCTCTAAGTGCAAAGTCATGAAGATTGGGGAAGGGCAAAGAAGATTGCAGACAGAGTACAATTTACGTTTAACTAAAATTATTAAACCTAGACACTTTCTTGTTATTAAATTTCTCAACCTTTAATAGTTTATTTTTAATTCATTCATTTGTAATCCAAAAGCGATATGAGAAGCCCAGTTTGGTACAGGATAATTGGTCTTCGATTGAATTATTACTAATGACCTGTTACCAAGCAAAGCACTGGTTTGGTAATAGAGTTGTGGATGAGTGGAACAAACTCCCGAGTACAGTTATTCAGGCTAAAACGTTATGTAGTTTTAAAAATAGGTTAGATAAATACAAGAGTGGGTGTGGGTGGGTGTGAGTTGGACCTGACTAGCTTGTGCTGCTGGGTCTGGTGCCGTGCTACTTCCTTGAGTGTAGGTGACCAGACTGGGTGCGTCATTGGGCTAATCCGGGGGGGGGGGTCATGGGGCTAATCCATGGGGGGGGGGACATGTACCTGATCCGCATGGGTCAGTAGGCCTATTGCAGTGTTCCTTCTTTCTTATGTTCTTATTTTTTTTTTTTATTATCACACCGGCCGATTCCCACCAAGGCAGGGTGGCCCGAAAAAGAAAAACTTTCACCATCATTCACTCCATCACTGTCTTGCCAGAAGGGTGCTTTACACTACAGTTTTTAAACTGCAACATTAACACCCCTCCTTCAGAGTGCAGGCACTGTACTTCCCATCTCCAGGACTCAAGTCCGGCCTGCCGGTTTCCCTGAATCCCTTCATAAATGTTACTTTGCTCACACTCCAACAGCACGTCAAGTATTAAAAACCATTTGTCTCCATTCACTCCTATCAAACACGCTCACGCATGCCTGCTGGAAGTCCAAGCCCCTCGCACACAAAACCTCCTTTACCCCCTCCCTCCAACCCTTCCTAGGCCGACCCCTACCCCGCCTTCCTTCCACTACAGACTGATACACTCTTGAAGTCATTCTGTTTCGCTCCATTCTCTCTACATGTCCGAACCACCTCAACAACCCTTCCTCAGCCCTCTGGACAACAGTTTTGGTAATCCCGCACCTCCTCCTAACTTCCAAACTACGAATTCTCTGCATTATATTCACACCACACATTGCCCTCAGACATGACATCTCCACTGCCTCCAGCCTTCTCCTCGCTGCAACATTCATCACCCACGCTTCACACCCATATAAGAGCGTTGGTAAAACTATACTCTCATACATTCCCCTCTTTGCCTCCAAGGACAAAGTTCTTTGTCTCCACAGACTCCTAAGTGCACCACTCACTCTTTTTCCCTCATCAATTCTATGATTCACCTCATCTTTCATAGACCCATCCGCTGACACGTCCACTCCCAAATATCTGAATACGTTCACCTCCTCCATACTCTCTCCCTCCAATCTGATATTCAATCTTTCATCACCTAATCTTTTTGTTATCCTCATAACCTTACTCTTTCCTGTATTCACCTTTAATTTTCTTCTTTTGCACACCCTACCAAATTCATCCACCAATCTCTGCAACTTCTCTTCAGAATCTCCCAAGAGCACAGTGTCATCAGCAAAGAGCAGCTGTGACAACTCCCACTTTGTGTGTGATTCTTTATCTTTTAACTCCACGCCTCTTGCCAAGACCCTCGCATTTACTTCTCTTACAACCCCATCTATAAATATATTAAACAACCACGGTGACATCACACATCCTTGTCTAAGGCCTACTTTTACTGGGAAAAAATTTCCCTCTTTCCTACATACTCTAACTTGAGCCTCACTATCCTCGTAAAAACTCTTCACTGCTTTCAGTAACCTACCTCCTACACCATACACTTGCAACATCTGCCACATTGCCCCCCTATCCACCCTGTCATACGCCTTTTCCAAATCCATAAATGCCACAAAGACCTCTTTAGCCTTATCTAAATACTGTTCATTTATATGTTTCACTGTAAACACCTGGTCCACACACCCCCTACCTTTCCTAAAGCCTCCTTGTTCATCTGCTATCCTATTCTCCGTCTTACTCTTAATTCTTTCAATTATAACTCTACCATACACTTTACCAGGTACACTCAACAGACTTATCCCCCTATAATTTTTGCACTCTCTTTTATCCCCTTTGCCTTTATACAAAGGAACTATGCATGCTCTCTGCCAATCCCTAGGTACCTTACCCTCTTCCATACATTTATTAAATAATTGCACCAACCACTCCAAAACTATATCCCCACCTGCTTTTAACATTTCTATCTTTATCCCATCAATCCCGGCTGCCTTACCCCCTTTCATTTTACCTACTGCCTCACGAACTTCCCCCACACTCACAACTGGCTCTTCCTCACTCCTACAAGATGTTATTCCTCCTTGCCCTATACACGAAATCACAGCTTCCCTATCTTCATCAACATTTAACAATTCCTCAAAATAT